>NW_027411644.1:75122794-75325320 GCF_047663935.1 Musca autumnalis
TAATCAATTTTAACTACACCCACTTTAAGAGATTAAGGTTAACTTACATACAAATAATTGAGTAAATATTTTTTTCAATTAACTTGGTATTTTTAAGAATGTTTTTTTCAGTTGAAGTTGATTTTTTAACAATATTTTTTCAATAAACGTGCATTTTTTAAGAATATATTTTTTTTTCAATTAACATGAATTTTTTAAGAATATTTTTTTTTCAATTAACATGAATTTGTTAAGAATATTTTTTTCAATAAACGTGGATTTTTTAAGAATATTTTTTAAATTAACGTGGATTTTTTATGAAATTTTTTTAATTACGTGGGTTTGTTGTGAATTTTTTTAATTAACGTGAAATTTTTTTATGCAACGTGGATTTTTTAATATTTTTTTTTTTTCAATTATGGTGGATTTTGACGAACTTTTTTCATTTAACTTTTTTAAGAAGATTTTTTTTTTAAATTCACATGGAATTTGTTTGTTTTGTTTTAGTTGAAGATTCAATCATATGATTGCGTAGAGATGGTATTTACCGGGTATTTACCCGGTAAATACCCACACGGTGGGTAAATACCGGGTAAATACCCATTTGTGGGTATTTATTTGGGTATTTACTATATTGAATCGCTAATACAAAATCTTAGACCCTATTTCTGGGTTTAGGTTATGAAATCGATTTAAAATGGATAGTTTTACAATACTTTAAACAAGTGGGTAAATACTTGGGTAAATACCCGAGTATTTACCCAAGTGTTGGGTAAAAACTCATTAACTGCCGAACTACTTGACGTAGGCTGACAAAATTTGGCTCAAATCTTACTTATATCAAGAGAATATCTAGCATTGAAAATGGGGTCTCTGGGTCCATGTTTTGATATAGCCCCCATATAACCGTACCTCCCGATTTAAGGTATTTTTTGTCTATTTGCCTCATTGTACAATCATAGTGGCTGAAATTTGGCACAGTGAGTTCTCAATATGTAGAAAATATCCTTGCAAAAATTTGTCAACATAGGTCCACGTTTTCTAATAGCCCCCATATAAGGGTACCCCGATTTTGAGTATTTACCCAAATGTTGGGTAAAAACTCTTTAACTGCCGAACCATTTGACGTAGGCTGACAAAATTTGGCTCATATCTTTCTTATGTCAAAAGAACTTCTGGTACTGAACATGGGGTCTCTGGGTCCATGTTTTGATATAGCCCCCATATATCCGTACCTCCCGATTTAAGGTATTTTTTAACTATTAGCCTCATTGTACAATCCAATTGGCTGAAATTTGGCATAGTGAGCAGAGAATTGCGTAAGTAGCTGATTTTGACACTCATAAGCCACATGCAAAAAAACAAGCGTATGTGCGGCTTGCTACTCTAAAAAATAAATGCAAGTGTTGCTTGCCATTCTCAAAATATGTGCGAGTGTGGCTAGCCACTCAAAAAATAAGTTATTTAAAAATGGATATTTTTTGACACTTGCGTATGCTTTGCCAAGTAGTTTTAAATACGCAATTACATTTTCTGTTTTACTTTCTTGCTCATCGCACATCAAGTGTTGTTTTCAACCCTTGTAATTCAATCGTTTGTCTTATCCCAGTGGGAAAATTGGGAACATATTACATTGAAAATATATTTATTAACGCATTATAAGCAATACGTTCCAAAACGTATCCGTAAGAATCGAGAAAAGAATATAATTGGACAAAAAGTTAAATTATTAAATATATTATAGAAGATACATTATATAATATACCGTAAAGAATCGAACGAGTAATTCCACTTGACAAAAAATTCATATTAATTACCTCTTACATTCCCACTGGATACGACAAGGGAATGCAATGTTTCTTTTTGTATTTTTTTTTTGTTTTTTGTTGTAATCCCGTTATCTGCCGACGCCTTTAAGTCGCAGCATAAATTTGCCAGTTTTGTTTGTGTCGTGTAACAATAAAGACGTAGTTTTGTAAAAAAATTTAATGAACTATTTTAATTTCTGTTTTTAATGACTGAATCTTCTTTTTTTGTATTCTATGAATACTTTTTTAACTACATAAAATCCTTATATTTCTAAATATAAATAAAAAATGAATTAAAATTAATGGTTTTCTATTTTAATGCAATAAATTACTTAAGGCATACGGGGGAATAAATTATTTATAAAAAGAGAATACATACATAATACGATGCATTCCAGTATATGAATTCCATTATATATTACTAAAGAACTATAAAAGAATATACCCATTGATTACACGATGCTTTCTATGTGGATACTATAAAGGAATATATTATTTTCCTAGGACATGTACCGTGTTACGAATAATGTATTCGGTAATCAATAAAACATAGTGGCTCTGTATTACCCGTTCGATTCCCATCGATTACATTTTCCCACTGGGATGTTCTCCGAGAGAGTGAGAGCAAACATAATTTTCTAACACTGATTTTCAAAGGTTAGAAGAGCATTCAAAAGCACGCATAACATTCCAAGCAAATAAAGAAAATCACACACGAACGAAACAACAAAAAATAAAATTACATAGAAATGTTTATTTTTTGTAATGTTGTGTGTGTGCTACCACTTGATAAGTCACTTGGCAAACTATCTACGATTGCGAGTTTTGTAACAGTGCAAAATATGATGAATACTTGTTTTACTTATTACGCACAAGCAACGGTCTTGATGCATCGCAAGTATTTTTGGTGGTGGTGGAAAAAATACAGAGTGCAAGAAAACACACACATTAAAAAAGCAAAAGGCCCAAAAAACTTGTGCGTGCACAATTGGCTTACGGGGACAAGTAACTCATTGATGATCTCTGATAGTGAGTTCTCAATATGTAACAAATATCCTTGCAAAAACTTGTCAACATAGGTCCACGTTTTCTAATAGCCCCCATATAAGGGTACCCCGATTTTGAGTATTTACCCAAATGTTGGGTAAAAACTCTTTAACTGCCGAACCACTTAACGTAGGTTGACAAAACTAGGCATAAATCTTTCTTATGTCAAAAGAACTTTTGCTACTGATTTAAGGTACTTTTTACTTATTAGCCTCATTGTACAATCATATTGGCTGAAATTTGGCACAGTGAGTTCTCAATATGTTGAAAATATCCTTGCAAGAATCTGTCAACATAGCTCCACGTTTTCTTGTTGCCCCGATATAAAGGTACCCTGATTTCGAGTTTTTACCCAAATATTGGGTAAAAACTCTTTATCTGCCGAACCATTGGCGTAGGCTCACAAAATTTGGCTAAAAACTTGCTTATATCAATAGTATTAAAGGTATTGAAAATGGTGTCCCTGGGTCCATGTTTTGGTATAACCCCCATATAGCCGTACCTCCTGATTTAAGGTATTTTTCATCTATTAGCCAAATTTTACAACCAACTTGGCTGTAATTTGGCACAGTGAGTCCTCAAGGAGTATAATATATCCTTGCACATATTTGTCAACGTAGGTCCACGCTTTCTTGCAGGCGCCAGTCAGTATGATTGTAAAATGTGGCTAATCGATGAAAAAAAACCTTAAGTCGGGAGGTACGGCTATATGGGGGCTATATCAAAACATGGACCCAGGGACTCCATTTTCAATACCTTTATTACTATTGATATAAGAAAGTTTTGAGCCAAATTTTGTCGGCCAACGTCAAGGGGTTCGACAGTTAATGAGTTTTTACCCACTTTTGGGTAAATACTCGAAATCGGGGTACCCTTATATGGGGGCTACAGGAAAACGTGGACCTACGTTGACAAATGTTTGCAAGGATATATTATACTCCATGAGGACTCACTGTGCCAAATTACAGCCAATTTGGTTGTAAAATGTGGCTAATAGATGAAAAATACCTTAAATCCGGAGGTACGGCCATATGGGGGCTATATCAAAACATGGACCCAGAGACCCCATGTTCAGTACCAAAAGTTCATTTGACATAAGTAAGATTTATGCCAAGTTTTGTCAGCTTACGTCAAGTGGTTCGGCAGTTAAAGAGTTTTTACCCAAAATTTGGGTAAATACTCGAAATCGGGGTACCCTTATATGAGGGCTATTAGAAAACGTGGACCTATGTTGACAAGTTTTTGCAAGGGTATTTTTTACATATTGAGAACTCACTATGCCAAATTTCAGCCAATATGATTGTGCAATGAGGCTAATAGGTAAAAATACCTTAAATCGGGAGGTACGGATATATGGGGGCTATATCAAAACATGGGCCCAGAGACCCCATCTTCAATGGTAGATATTCTCTTGATACAAGTAAGATTTGAGCCAAATTTTGTCAGCCTACGTCAAGTAGTTCGGCAGTTAATGAGTTTATACCCAACACTTGGGTAAATACTCGAAATCGGGGTACCCCTATATGGGGGCTATTAGAAAACGTGGACCCATGTTGACAAATTTTTGCAAGGATATTTTCTACATATTGAGAACTCACTATGCCAAATTTCAGCCAATATGATTGTGCAATGAGGCTAATAGGTAAAAATACCTTAAATCGGGAGGTACGGATATATGGGGGCTATATCAAAACATGGACCCAGAGACCCCATCTTCAATGCTAGATATTCTCTTGATATAAGTAAGATTTGAGCCAAATTTTGTCAGCCTACGTCAAGTAGTTCGGCAGTTAATGAGTTTATACCCAACACTTGGGTAAATACTCGAAATCAGGGTACCCTTATATGGGGGCTATTAGGAAACGTGGACCTATGTTGACAAATTTTTGCAAGGATATTTTCTACATATTGAAAACTCACTGTGCCAAATTTCAGCCACTATGATTGTACAATGAGGCAAATAGACAAAAAATACCTTAAATCGGGAGGTACGGTTTTATGGGGGCTATATCAAAACATGGACCCAGAGACCCCATTTTCAATTCTAGATATTCTCTTGATATATGTAAGATTTGAGCCAAATTTTGTCAGCCTACGTCAAGTGGTTCCGCAGTTAATGAGTTTTTACCCAACACTTTGTATTTGCCCACTTGTTTAAAGTATTGTAAAACTATCCATTTTGAATCGATTTCATAACCTAAACCCAGAAATAGGGTCTAAGATGTTGTATTAGCGATACAATATAGTAAATACCCAAATAAATACCCACAAATGGGTATTTACCCGGTATTTACCCAATTTACCCAATTTACCGGGTATTTACCCATTGGGTATTTACCCACTGTCCATCTCTAGTCTGGAGTATTCCCCCATTGGCTTAACTTCATCACCTTCCTCTTTGCAGAGAAAAATGTTTACAAAACGCACTGACAGCTTGCAAAATTTACTGATCGCTACCAATATCATGATTTCATCCCGGCGAAGGGATTTATCAATTGGCTTTTCAGTTTTTGAAATGATGATTTTTTAGTGAAAACCTGAACTCTTTATGCATCGAGTATTCTCATGTTAATGAGAATGATGCTCACTTTTCGGCTTTCCCAAAAAAAGGCCATACTTCCTGAGATAATGGCCTAAAAGTATCAATAGACCTTGACGACACCAACTAAAATGATTTTTGGAACACATCTTTGATTTGTTATAGCCCCATATTACGGTACTACAGATTCACACGAATGTTGAAGCAAACTCGTCATACAAAACCAATTTATTTTATATACTTTAAAATTATTGTGTTTGCCTCATTTTTGTTCAGAGGCTGTGGATATATCTTCGCTAGCACAGCTGACTGAAGCTCTCATACTTCTTTTGTCAATTCGGTCTCGTTCTTAATGCAAATTTTTAAACAAAATATAGCGTGTAGCAATTATATAAAATGAATTCCCTGCAAAATTAATGCACAGGGGAAGTGGTGTAGGGTATCACATGGTCGGCCCGTCCCACTGTAGACCTCTCTTACTTGTCAATCAGTAATTTAAATTCTGGCTGCATATTGGGAGAACTTACGAAAATTAAAATAGAGAACCAACTCTTGGCCTCTCACTTGATGCAAATTATATCAATGTAGCAGTGAGATAAAGGAATTACTGCCTAACATTACGGTGCGTCTGAACCAACTTTATATGGAAGGTGCTTACACCTGGGCTTCTGAATCTACAATGTTCATAGATGAGCAAAATAAAAAAAAAAAAAAACAAGTAAGAAAGTGTTAAGTTCGGCCGGGCCAAACTTTTAATACCCGCCACCATAAAATATTCTGATGTAAAACGGAATAATTATTTTCTTTCCAGTCCACAATTTTAGGAGGAGATATTCTGTGACCACTTATACCTTATTAAGGTAAAACAAGTAAAAAAGCATTAAGTTCGGCCGGGCCGAACTTTTCATACCCTCCACCATAAAATATTCATTCCTGTCCCCAACTTTAAGTGAGTACGTTAAAATGTCAGATAATGTACATAAAATGCTTCATTCGGGAGGTCCTTTTTTATGGTGCCTATATCTAACTGTTGACAATTTTTGGTGGGCTAGAAATTGGGAGGTACTGTTTTGATGGGACCCTTTAATGTCAAATAACTCCTAATTCGGTTAAAAAATTTAGTTAGAATCCTCAAAATATCGAAAATCGGTACATAACGTGGGAACTTCAAATGTCATTAGCAGCTAGTTCGGAGGTATCTGGGCTATACGAAAATATGAACTTAAATGAACAATTTTTGTTGGCTTTTAAATTTCAAATTACAGAAAGTTCGTCCAAAAATAAAGCTAAGGTACGGAAAATCGGGAGGTTTGTTTTGGGGCTATACAAAAACATGGACCTACGTTCGGTTAAACATTTTAAGTAAAATCCTCAAAGTACCGAAAATCGGGAAGTATCGTTATATTGGGGCTATGTTGAAAATTGTTGATGCAGATGCGTGGTGACCACTACAACATTCAAATGTCAAATTACAGTTAGTTTTGTTAAAAATTGTAGCTAAAATGGCCAAATTACTGAAAATTGGGAGGTACCGTTACATGGGAGCTATATCCGAACATGGACCTATGTTGAAAATTTTTAATGGAGAGGTGTTGTGACCACTAAGAACTTCAAATGTCAAATTACTGCTAGTTCGGTTTAATATTGTAGCTAAAATCATCAAATTACTGAAAATCGGGAGGTACCGTTATATGGGGGCTTTCTTGACAATTTTTAGTGGAGAGGTGTGGTGACCACTAAGAATTTCAAATGTTCAAATTACAAATAATTCGGTTAAAACTTGTTGGTAAAATTCTCAAAATTCCTGAAAGCGGGCGGTAACGTTATATGGGGGCTATTCCAAAACATGGACCTATGTCCACTAGTTATCTAAGTTTATTGACATTTAAGAACCCTAAATGTCAATTGATAGCTAAATCGGTCTGAAAATGTAGATAAAAACGTCAAAATGTCGTAAATCGGGGGTACCGTTATATGGGGGCTATACCAACACGTGGACCTAGGTCCACAACTTTTGTTATATAAGTTTAGTTACACTTAAGAACCTTAAATGTCAAATTATAGCTATATCGGTCTGAAAATGTAGATAAAAACGTTAAAATACCGTTAATCGGGGGTACCGTTATATGGGGGCTATACCAAAACGTGGACCTATGTCCACAAGTTTTGTCACATAAGTTTATTTACATTTAAGAACTTCAAATGTCAAATTATAGCTTCATCGGTCTGAAAATGTAGCTAAAAACGTCAAAATACCGTAAATCGGGGGGACCGTTATATGGGGGCTATACCAAAACGTGGACCTATGTCCACAACTTCTAATATATAAGTTTATTGACACTTAAGAACCCTAAACGTCAAATTATAGCTAAATCGGTCTGAAAATGTAGCTAAAACCGTCAAAATACCGTAAATCGGGGGGTACCGTTATATGGGGGCTATACCAAAACGTGGACCTATGTCCACAACTTTTGCTATATAAGTTTATTAACACTTAAGAACCCTAAATGTCAAATTATAGCTACATCGGTCTGATAATGTAGCTAAAAACGTCAAAATACCGTATATCGGGGGGTACCGTTATATGGGGGCTATACCAAAACGTGGACTTATGTCCACAACTTTTGTTATATATGTTTATTGATACTTAAGAACCCTAAATGTCAAATTATAGCTAAATCGGTCTAAAAATGTTGCTAAAAACGTCAAAATACCGCAAATCGGGGGGTACCGTTATATGGGGGCTATACCAAAACGTGGACCTATGTCCACAAGTTTTTTTATATATATTTATTGACACTTAAGAACCCTAAATGTCAAATTATAGCCAAATCGGTCTGAAAATGTAGCTAAAACCGTCAAAATACCGTAAATCGGGGGGTACCGTTATATGGGGGCTATACCAAAACGTGGACCTATGTCCACAACTTTTGTTATATAAGTTTATTGACACTTAAGAACCCTAAATGTCAAATTATAGCTACATCGGTCTGAAAATGTAGCTAAAAACGTCAAAATACCGCAAATCGGGGGGTACCGTTATATGGGGGCTATACCAAAACGTGGACCTATGTCCACAACTTTTGTTATATAAGTTTATTAATACTTAAGAACCCTAAATGTTAAATTATAGCTAAATCGGTCTAAAAATGTAGCTAAAAACGTCAAAATACCGCAAATCGGGGGGTACCGTTATATGGGGGCTATACCAAAACGTGGACCTATGTCCACAAGTTTTGTTATATATGTTTATTGATACTTAAGAACCCTAAATGTCAAATTATAGCCAAATCGGTCTGAAAATGTAGCTAAAAACGTCAAAATACCGTAAATCGGGGGGTACCGTTATATGGGGTCTATACCAAAACGTGGACCTATGTCCACAACTTTTGTTATATAAGTTTATTGACACTTAAGAACCCTAAATGTCAATATATAGCTAAATCGGTCTGAAAATGTATCTAAAAACGTCAAAATACCGCAAATCGGGGGGTACCGTTATATGGGGGCTATACCAAAACGTGGACCTATGTCCACAACTTTTGTTATATAAGTTTATTGACACTTAAGAACCCTAAATGTCAAATTATAGCTACATCGGTCTGAAAATGTAGCTAAAAACGTCAAAATACCGCAAATCGGGGGGTACCGTTATATGGGGGCTATACCAAAACGTGGACCTATGTCCACAACTTTTGTTATATAAGTTTATTAATACTTAAGAACCCTAAATGTTAAATTATAGCTAAATCGGTCTAAAAATGTAGCTAAAAACGTCAAAGTACCGCAAATCGGGGGGTACCGTTATATGGGGGCTATACCAAAACGTGGACCTATGTCCACAAGTTTTGTTATATATGTTTATTGATACTTAAGAACCCTAAATGTCAAATTATAGCCAAATCGGTCTGAAAATGTAGCTAAAAACGTCAAAATACCGTAAATCGGGGGGTACCGTTATATGGGGTCTATACCAAAACGTGGACCTATGTCCACAACTTTTGTTATATAAGTTTATTGACACTTAAGAACCCTAAATGTCAAATTATAGCTAAATCGGTCTGAAAATGTAGCTAAAAACGTCAAAATACCGCAAATCGGGGGGTACCGTTATATGGGGGCTATACCAAAACGTGGACCTATGTCCACAACTTTTGTTATATAAGTTTATTAATACTTAAGAACCCTAAATGTTAAATTATAGCTAAATCGGTCTAAAAATGTAGCTAAAAACGTCAAAATACCGCAAATCGGGGGGTACCGTTATATGGGGGCTATACCAAAACGTGGACCTATGTCCACAAGTTTTGTTATATATGTTTATTGATACTTAAGAACCCTAAATGTCAAATTATAGCCAAATCGGTCTGAAAATGTAGCTAAAAACGTCAAAATACCGTAAATCGGGGGGTACCGTTATATGGGGGCTATACCAAAACGTGGACCTATGTCCACAACTTTTGTTATATAAGTTTATTGACACTTAAGAACCCTAAATGTCAAATTATAGCTACATCGGTCTGAAAATGTAGCTAAAAACGTCAAAATACCGCAAATCGGGGGGTACCGTTATATGGGGGCTATACCAAAACGTGGACCTATGTCCACAACTTTTGTTATATAAGTTTATTAATACTTAAGAACCCTAAATGTTAAATTATAGCTAAATCGGTCTAAAAATGTAGCTAAAAACGTCAAAATACCGCAAATCGGGGGGTACCGTTATATGGGGGCTATACCAAAACGTGGACCTATGTCCACAAGTTTTGTTATATATGTTTATTGATACTTAAGAACCCTAAATGTCAAATTATAGCCAAATCGGTCTGAAAATGTAGCTAAAAATGTCAAAATACCGTAAATCGGGGGGTACCGTTATATGGGGGCTATACCAAAACGTGGACCGATATAGCCCATCATCGAACTTGACCTGCCTGCAAACAAAAGACGCATTTTCCCAAAATTTCAGCGTCCTATCTCCATTTTTGTGGATGCTAGAGTGATTACCACAGACGGACGGACGGACGGACGGACGGACGGACGGACGGACGGACGGACGTGCTCAGATCGACTTAGAATTTTACCCTGATCAAGAATATATATACTTTATAGGGTCGCAAATGAGTATTTCAATGCGTTACAAACGGAAAAACAAACTTAATATACCCTCCATACTATGGTGGAGGGTATAACAAGTAAAAAAGTGTTATGTACGGCCGGGCCAAACTTTTTATACCCTCCACCAACATTTTCTGAAGTAAAACGGAATAATTATTTAGTTTCCAGTCCACAATTTTAGGAGTAGAAATTCTGTGACCACTTATGCCTAAATAAGGTAAACAAGTAAAAAAGCATTAAGTTCGGCCGGGCCGAACTTTTCATACCCTCCACCATAAAATATTCATTCCTGTCCCCAACTTTAAGTGAGTACTTTAAAATGTCAGATAATGTACATAAAATGCTTCGTTCGGGAGGCCCTTTTTTATGGTGCCTATATCTAACTGTTGACAATTTTTGGTGGGCTAGAAATTGGGAGGTAGTGTTATATAGGGGTTATAATAAAACATGGGCCTATGTTGACAGTTTTTGATGGGAGCCTTTAATGTCAAATAACTCCTAATTCGGTTAAAAAATTTAGCTAGAATCCTCAAAGTATCGAAAATCGGTACATAACGTGGGAACTTCAAATGTCAGCTAGTTCGGAGGTATCTGGGCTATACGAAAATATGAACTTAAATGAAACATTTTTGTTGCAGAATTTTTGTTGACTTTTAAATTTCAAATTACAGAAAGTTCGTCCAAAACATAAAGCTAAGTTACGGAAAATCGGGAGGTTTGTTTTGGGGCTATACAAAAACATGGACCTACGTTCGGTTAAACATTTTAAGTAAAATCCTCAAAGTACCGAAAATCGGGAAGTATCGTTATATTGGGGCTATGTTGAAAATTGTTGATGCAGATGTGTGGTGACCACTACAACCTTCAAATGTCAAATTACAGTTAGTTCTGTTAAAAATTGTAGCTAAATTTGCCAAATTACTGAAAATTGGGAGGTACCGTTACATGGGAGCTATATCCGAACATGGACCTACGTTGACAATTTTTGATGGAGAGGTGTTGTGACCACTAAGAACTTCAAATGTCAAATTACTGCTAGTTCGGTATATTATTGTAGCTTAAATCATCAAATTACTGAAAATCGGGAGGTACCGTTATATGGGGGCTTTCTTGACAATTTTTGGTGGAGAGGTGTGGTGACCACTAAGAATTTCAAATGTCAAATGTTCAAATTACAGATAATTCGGTTAAAACTTGTTGGTAAAATTCTCAAAATACCTGAAATCGGGCGATAACGTTATATGGGGGCTATTCCAAAACATGGACCTATGTCCACTAGTTATATAAGTTTATTGACATTTAAGAACCCTAAATGTCAAATTATAGCTAAATCGGTCTGAAAATGTAGCTACAAACGTCAAAATACAGCAAATCGGGGGGTACCGTTATATGGGGGCTATACCAAAACGTGGACCTAGGTCCACAACTTTTGTTATATAAGTTTAGTTACACTAAGAACCCTAAATGTCAAATAATAGCTATATCGGTCTGAAAAGTAGCTAAAATCGTCAAAATACCGCAAATCGGGGGGTACCGTTATATGGCGGCTATACCAAAACGTGGACCTATGTCCGCAACTTCTAATATATAAGTTTATTAACACTTAAGAACCCTAAATGTCAAATTATAGCTACATCGGTCTGATAATGTAGCTAAAAACGTCAAAATACCGTATATCGGGGGGTGCCGTTATATGTGGGCTATACCAAAACGTTAACCTATGTCCACAAGTTTTGTTATATATGTTTATTGATACCTAAGAACCCTAAATTTTAAATTATAGCTACATCGGTCTAAAAATGTACTAAACACGTCAAAATACCGTAAATCGGGGGGTACCGTTATATGGGGGCTATACCAAAACGTGGACCTAGGTCCACAACTTTTGTTATATAAGTTTAGTTACACTTAAGAACCCTAAATGTCAAATAATAGCTATATCGGTCTGAAAATGTAGCTAAAAACGTCAAAATACCGCAAATCGGGGGGTACCGTTATATGGGGGTTATACCAAAACGTGGACCTATGTCCACAACTTCTAATATATAAGTTTATTAACACTTAAGAACCCTAAATGTCAAATTATAGCTAAATCGGTCTGAAAATGTAGCTAAAACCGTCAAAATACCGTAAATCGGGGGGTACCATTATATGGAGGCTATACCAAAACGTGGACCTATGTCCACAACTTTTGTTATATAAGTTTACTGACATTTAACAACCCTAAATGTCAAATTATAGCTACATCGGTCTGAAAATGTAGCTAAAAACGTCAAAGTACCGTAAATCGGGGGCTACCTTTATATGGGGACTATACCAAAACGTGGACCTATATCCACAAGTTTTGTTATATATGTTTATTGACACTTAAGAACCCTAAATGTCAAATAATAGCCAAATCGGTCTGAAAATGTAGCTAAAACCGTCAAAATACCGTAAATCGGGGGTACCGTTATATGGGGGCTATACCAAAACGTGGACCTATGTCCACAACTTTTGTTATATAAGTTTATTAACACTTAAGAACCCTAAATGTCAAATTATAGCTACATCGGTCTGATAATGTAGCTAAAAACGTCAAAATACCGTATATCGGGGGGTACCGTTATATGGGGGCTATACCAAAACGTGGACCTATATCCACAACTTTTGTTATATAAGTTTATTGATACTTAAGAACCCTAAATGTCAAATTATAGCTAAATCGGTCTAAAAATGTAGCTAAAAACGTCAAAATACCGCAAATCGGGGGGTATCGTTATATGGGGGCTATACCAAAACGTGGACCTATGTCCACCAGTTTTGTTATATATGTTTATTGACACTTAAGAACCCTAAATGTCAAATTATAGCCAAATCGGTCTTAAAATTTAGCTAAAAACGTCAAAATACCGTAAATCGGGGGGTACCGTTATATGGGGGCTATACCAAAACGTGGACCGATATAGCCCATCATCGAACTTGACCTGCCTGCAAACAAAAGACGCATTTTCCCAAAATTTCAGCGTCCTATCTCCATTTTTGTGGATGCTAGAGTGATTACCACAGACGGATGGACGGACGGACGGACGGACGGACGTGCTCAGATCGACTTAGAATTTTACCCTGATCAAGAATATATATACTTTATAGGGTCGCAAATGAGTATTTCAATGCGTTACAAACGGAAAAACAAACTTAATATACCCTCCATACTATGGTGGAGGGTATAAAAATCATAAAAAATGTATTCAATCGATGGAGAAACTTATATGGGGCTAATTGGACCTATGTTTTTGGTGGAAAAGTTTTGTGACCAATAGGAAACTCAAATGTCTAATTACAGATACTTGGATCAAAAATTGTAGCTACAATCCAAATAACCGAACAGAATACAAAAACATGGACCTATGCTGTCAGTTTTTTGTGAAGATGTTGTGTGACCACTGGGAACCATAAATGTCGACTTACAAATAGTTCGGTCGAAATTTTTAGCTAAAATCGTCAAAATATCAAAAATCGGGAGGTACCGTTACATGGCCCTATATTGACAGTTTTTTGGTTGAGATTTTTTGTGACCACTGGGAACCACAAACGTCAAATTACAGGTAGTTCGGTCGCAAAATGTAGCTACAATCCTTAAATTACCGAAAATCGGGAGATAACGTTCCAAAACGTGGACCTCTATTTTGTGATCCCTAGGAACCTCAACTGTCAAATTACAGGTAGTTCGGTGGAAAATTTTAGCTAAAGTCCTCAAAATACCAAAAATGGGGAGGTACCGTTATGTGGGGGCTATACTAAAACATGGACCTATGTTGACAGTTTTCGTTGGAGACATTTTGTGATAACTAGGAACCTCAACTGTCAAACTACAGGTAGCTCGGACAAAAATTTTAGCTAATATCCTCAAAATACCGGTAATCGGCGGGTACCGTTATATGGGGGCTTTACCAAAAAGTGTGCCGCTATAGCCCATCTTCGAACTTGACCTGCCTATGGAAAAAAGACGCTCGGGTGCAAAATTATTGCGAACGCTAGAGTGATTACAAAAGATGGACAGACGGACATGGCTAGATCGTCTTAGAATTTGATCCTGATCAAGAATATATATACATATATATATATATATATATATATATATATATATATATATATATATATATATATATTTTATATGGTCGCAAATGATTAGTTCGATGTGTTAAAAACAGAAAAACAAACTTAATATACCCTCCATACTATGGTGGAGTATAAAAAAAAACAAAATGAGATTGAAACTTCAACCAAAACAAAACAAACAATAAATATTAATTATGTTCAGATCGCTTTAAGTCATTTGGGACAAAAGCCAGACAGGTAAAAACTTTAGTATCTCCCTAAATGAAATGTTTACTAGTGAAAAGATTATGCACAGAGGTAGTGGTGTAGGGTATCATATAGTCCGCCCCGTCACGACTATAGTCTTTGCTCACTAGTTTTATTTAATCTAAGGCCATGTTTATATTATAGCCTTTTGCAGGGTTAACCTTCTTAATGCGGATTTATTTGACGTATAGGCAAAGGAATTGACGTTTGAAACCCAGTGGGTTTGTTAAATCCGGTTATATATAAACGTACTATAATATTATTTTTAATTAAATCAAATTTGTTTCCTTTTCTAACAAATTCCATAGAGAAAAAAAAGAAACAAAAAACAAAATTTTGAGGTTTTCTGTTCATATTAAATAATTTTTTTGGTAACCCCTCCCCGCTCAAAAGAAACCATATGCTACACACTTTTCATGTGCATTCACATGTGTGTGTAAGTGTGGCTTTTATGTGCATTTGTGGTTATATGAATATTTAATATAAACTTTGTGTTTGTAAAAAAACGACAAGATTTTTTGCTGTTGGTTTACAAATTCATTTTGAATGAAAACGGAAGGAAATTGTTAAAATTGAAATTGACTAAAAGTAAACAATCTGTTAGTCAATGTTAGAGAAAGACCTTCCTTTTGCTTTCAAAAACAAAAAAGAAGTGTTATTGTTTTTCTATTTAATATTTGTTGTGTGGGGTTTTTGTTGTGTCAATGAATTGCTAAAAAATCCATAACAGTTTTACTGAGGAAAAAGTGTTTGTGATGTTAATGTAGTCATAATAATTTTAGACATACAATTCTGAATAATAATATTGAAATTGGAAATTTAATGTTGAAAGTAGAAAGCCACATTTTATTTTCTGCCAAAAATGTAGTTTGACTTTGTTATTTAAGAATATTAAAAAATGTATTTAAATGTTAACTTACCTGAATTTTTATAGAATATTTTTATATATCCCCAATGCAATTTTGTATCAAAAAAATGTAGCATCTGAAAAAACAGTTAATCGAATTTCATTAGTGGCAAAAGGAAAACTTGAAAACATGCACATAACGTTTGGCATATTGACACAGTATTAAAAGATAAAAGCCCTGTGTTTGTGTTTTTAAAACACATTTCCCGAATAATGTTGCAAAAACCTTACTCATGGGTATTCATAACATCTGTATGATGATTTCGCATAAAAAACCCCCCAAATTAATGAATAAATGAATGCAGGTGAAATAATATGAAAGTCAAAAAAGCAACAATTACATTTTAACATTTAGTTTTTTCTTTTCGATTGCTTGAGTGGAGTATTCCCCCATTGGCTCAACTTTATTTATTACCCTCTATTACAGAGAGTAATGTTTTTTTAGTTTTTTCTCAATTCCCAATGAATTGTTCAATTAATTACCCTGGAGATTTAAAGACATTTTTATGTAAATAGCAATAATTTAAGAATATTTTCTTTTGTAGACTGAATGTTAATTAGTATTGAAAAAAGTCAAACAAATTTAACAATTTAAATTATTAAATAAAAAAAATGTAAAATCCTATTGCCAAATCTCAACATGTGTAATAGAAAAGCTCTACACTTTGGTGTAGAAAATTCCATACGAAACATTTGCCATAAAAAAGGAAATGAAGTCAGTCAGAACAGGATATGACACCAACATATGGCTTAGAGTATTACAAAACATCACCACAATTTCATTGAAAATCCTGACACTTTGTAAAATGCAATATGTACTTAAACATTATCCCAAAACAGCGTTTTGGTTTTATAATATCTCTTTCCTACCAAAAAAAAAACGCCTACATTTGTTGCAATAAGTGAGGCATCCTCCGCAGGCTTTCTTCTTTTAAAAGGAAATGTATGGGTCTTGACAAGATATGACTGATTTTTTGGCAATAAAATATACATTAATTTTTGTTCGAGACAAGCAAGCTTTAAGTGATATGTGAATATTCTATTGTGGGGGTTGTAAGAAGCAAAGTGAACTAAGATTTTTTAAATAATTTTATAAATCGCTGACTCTTTAAAAACATTTTAAATAAATGGTGGATTTTTTAAAAATACTTTTTAATAAATCATGGATTTCTTAAAAATATTTTTTTTAATGTATGGTGTTTTTTATAAACAGTTTTATAATAAATCGTGGATTCCTTAAAAATATGTAAAACTTCTCTACAAGTGATTTTTAAAAAATATTATTTAAAAAATCGTGTATTTTTAAAAAATATTTTTCAATAAATCGTGGAATTTTTAAAAATATTGTTTAACAAATCGTGGAATTTTTAAAAATATTGTTTATTAAATCGTGAATTTTTTAAAAATATTTTTTAATAAACCGTGGATTTTTAAAACAAAAAAAAAAAAATTTAATAAATCGTGGAATTTAAAAAAAAATCGTGGATTTTTAAAAATATATATTTTAATAAATCGTGGATTTTTTAAAAATATTTGTTAATAAATCGTGGATTTTTTAAAATATTTGTTAATAAATCGTGGATTTTTTTAAATATTTGTTAATAAATCGTGGATTTTTTTAAAAATATTTGTTAATAAGACCCTCAGCATTTATGCTAACGAGCTTTCATACGGCCAAAATGTGCCTCATGGAAATAATGGTTTTAGACCAAGCATGGTCACATTTGGCACGGCGCACACTGGTCGAAACCAGTGATCTAGCGGCGCAAAAGTCAAAAAATCTAACTTTAAAATTGCGAAATATGTACCATTGTATCGATTACAGACACTTCGCAGACAAAGATTTTGTTTTTTAATTTTTGTTGTTGTAAATATTCACTCAGTTATTCACTATCAAATGCAAGAGTTTTTGTTGCATCAGATTTTAAAAAATTGTTGCAAAAAAATTAACTTCATATTTGTTTAAATGTTAAATGCATTCGTAATGAAACTGGACAAGATTTATATTCAATTAATAGCAGAGGGTGAGATTTAAATTATAACAAGTAAGAACGGCGTTAAGTTCGGCCGGGCCGAACTTGTTATACCCTCCACCACAAGTTGTATTGAAGTAAAATGGAATAATTAGTTTCCTTTCGTGTATGAAGAAGACTTAATACTAAATTTCAGCAATTTTGGTAAAACAATGTGAGGCACCATTCTATGGGGGCTATTTCAAAATGTCGATCTATACCGACAAATTTCTGACGGAAAGTTTTTAGGCTCAAAGAAGACTAAATACCAAATTTCCTATATTTCGGTAAGAGAATGTGACTAAAACTTAAAAAATACCGAAAGTCAAGAAGTACGCTTCTATGGGCATATAGGAAGATGTGGACCTATACTGATAATACTCTTCTGGAATATTTTATAACTCTTGGAAGACGAAATAACGAATTTCAGCCATTTCGGTTGGATATTGACGTCACAATCTTCAGTATTACAAAAATCGGGAGGTACCGTTCTATGGGGGCTATATGAAGGCGTGGACCTATACCGACAAATTTAAGGGGGAAGTTTGAGCACCCCCAACAAAGTCTAAATACCAAATTTCAGCCATTTCGGTGGAATATTGAGGCCAAAGCGTTCAAAATACCGAAAATCGGGAGGTACCGTTCTATGGGGTCTATATGAAGGCATGGACCGATACCGACAAAGTTCTGGGGCAAGTTTTATACCACCAACGTATACTTAGTACCAAATTTCAGCCAGTTTGGTAGGATAATGAAGCTAAAACCTTAAAAATACCGAAAATCGGGAGGTACCGTTCTATGGGGGCTATATAAAGGTGTGGACCGATACCGACAAAATTCAGGGGGAAAGTTTTATACCCCTAAAGAAGACTACGTACCAAATTTCAGCCATTTTGGTAGGATAATGAAGCTAAAACCTTAAAAATACCGAAAATCGGGAGGTACCGTTCTATGGGGGCTATATGAAGGTGTGGACCGATACCGACAAAATTCTGGGGGAAAGTTTTATGCCCCTAAAGAAGACTACGTACCAAATTTTAGCCATTTTGGCAGGATAATGAAGCTAAAACCTTAAAAATACCGAAAATCGGGAGGTACCGTTCTATGGGGGCTATATCAAAACGTGGACCGATGTATCCCATTTTCAATACCAACCATCCTGCAAGTAATAAAAACTTCTGTACCAAATTTTGACTCTCTATCTTTAAAATTGCGAGCTGTATCTTGATTTCAACAGACAGACAGACGGACGGACTGACGGACGAATATGGTCAAATCGACATAGAATTTTATGCTGATCAATAATATATATACTTTATAGGGTCTCCGACGAATATTTCGATGTGTTACAAAAGGAATGACAAATTTAATTATACCCTCCATATGGTGGAGGGTATAAAAATTAGTTTGGGGTCTGTAGGTACTTAGTTATATAGGAATAAATTTTCAAAAAATTCAATTTTTTTGTGTTTTTATGGGTTGTACGCGCTTGTTCCATAGAGTGCATCTTGTAAACTTAGCCGAACTTAGGTTCGATTATTTTTTGGGGAAAGAAATTGGACTTTTTGGATACGGAAAAAAAACCACATTTAGGCTGCAAATATTTGCAAATCTTTTGATGACTGCACTTTTAAAACAAGTAAGAAAGTATCAGTCAGCTGAGCCGACAGAGATATACCCTCAGCCACGTACCCGAAGAAAAAAAAAAGTTTTTTACCTGTTGGGAAAATTTTCCAGGATGGAAAGGGCCGCAAAAAACTACATGTTGCAACAAAATTCAGAATGATCCAAGACGAGTGCATTTTTTCCAAACTTTGGGTAGGGTGTACCCATAGGAGTGATCCGATGTAGTACATATTCGGACCTAATACAAATCTGTAGGAAATATTTTTTTCTTTATTTTTCTATGGATATTTTCCTTACAGACTATATAATTAAATATGTTGTACTTAATTTTCTGAATTTAAATATATTACAATTTTACTTTTCAATTTACAAAGTTTGAGCTAAATCGATTTCTCTCTTAAAGGGTTATTTTACACATTAGCCAGTTTAGGTGGTGCCGATAGGATTTTCTGGACCTTTTTGGGTCATTATCTCAGGAAGTATGGACTTTTCCACGAAAAAAATTACAACGTCGTAACAGGGGCCGCAAGTGCAACATGCTGCGTCACAAATTAATAAGATCAGAGAGGAGTTGTTAAACTATACTTTTTCCAAATTTTGTGTGGGAGGTACTCAAATGAGTGGGCCGATATAGTCCATATTAGAACTCGATCTATGCCTGAAAGTAATATTACCAATAGCAAAGTTTGGCTCAATTCGGTTATTCCCTCCTAGAGTTATCATGCCCACAATCTTGGCGAAAGATTTTGAACCTTTGTGGGGGAGGTACCGGTAGGAGTGGACCGATATGGTCTATCTTCGAATTTAAACTAAGTTTGGACAAAATATTGAAAGACCTAAAATTTTAACCAAATATGTTGATCCGTTCGAGAGTTATCGTGCACTCCAACTACGACACATGGTATTATATGGGTTGTTTGCAGTTTTCGGGCTGATTTCTGAGGATATATGGACTTGCTCCTGAAAAAAAATATATCATCGTAATGGGGGTAGTGAATACAAGTGGCTGCAACAAAAATCAAAGCGATTCGAGAGCAGGCCTTAAACTGCACTTAAGCAAAATTTTGTGTGGGAGGTACCCGAAAGAGTGAACCAATAGGGTCCATATTGGAACCTCATCTGTGTCTCGTAGAAATGTCACGATGTGCAAAGTATGGACTAATTCGGTTACTCCCTTCAAGAGTTATCGTGCGGACAATTTTTCCGAACATTTTTGAACTTTTGTGAGGGAGGTACCTGAAGGAGTGGACCGATATGGCCCAACTTCGAACTTAAATCAAATCTGGGCAAAATATTTCGATACCCAAAATTTGAACCGAATCGATTGATCCGTTCGAGAGTTATCGTGCGCACCAGCCAGCCAGACAGACAGACAGACAGACGGACGGACATTGCTAGATCGACTCAAAATTGTCTGAAACGGATATCGTACAAACATACTTGGGGTCTAAAACCATTATTTCGATGAGGCACATTTTTGGCCGTATCAAAGTGTAAATACCCTCTTTAGCCTAAAGGCTGAGGGTATAAAAAGGGATTTTGCATGAAATTCATACAAATTTAGCTGTGCATTTGTATGGGAGCTAAATCAAAATATGGACCTATCTTGAGAAATGTTTGCAAGGAGGATTTCTACCCCCGGAGACACTATAATACCATATTATAGCTAAATATGTTATTAAATATGGGATAACAAGTAAAAATTCAACGAATCGGGGGTACCATAAAAGGGGCTACATCGAAACATAAATCTGTGTTGAAAATGTTTTGTAAGAAGATTTTATACGCAGTGAGAACACGGAATGCAAAATTACAGCCAAGTTGGTTTAAAAATGTGGTCATGATATTCAAAATACCTTAAATTGGGAGGTACGGTTACATGGGGGCTATATCAAAACGTGCACCTATGTCCATAATTTTTGGTGAAATTATTTTTTGACCACTAGGAACCCTATGTACCTAATTACAGGTAATTTGCTACGAAACTGTGACTTAAATCCTCAAAATACCGAAAATCTTAAGGTACCGTTATATGGGGGCTATACCAAAAAATCAGCTGATATTCTTCATATTTGGCCCATTATTACCCACAGGTACAAGCTGAGTTTTTGCCAAATTTCAGTGACGTATCTCAATACGTTTGCAAGTTATTAATTTCGCGCCGCTAGATCAGTGCTTTCGACCACCGTGCGGCGGTGACGATGATTTTCGGCAATTTACACGCACACGACCCGAATGCACAGAAAGAGCATACAAAAGAGAACAAATGTTTTGATTTGTTATTGTTTTACAGCTTGCGTGAATACAAACTTACTAACACACTGTTATAAGTTGCCAATATTTTGAATACATTCATATTTTCTTCGTTCTCTTTTTGGTCATGCCTGTTTTAGACCCCAAGTATGTTTGGACGAAATGTGTTTCAGACAATTTGGAGTCGATTTAGCAATGTCCGTCCGTTCATACTTTGCAAATCGTGAAATATCTACCAGACTTAGATGAGGTTCCAATACCGACTCAATCGGTCCACTCCTACGGGTACCTCCCACAGAAAATTTCGGAAAAGTTCAGTTTAGGATCTGCTCTCGAATCTCTTTGATTTTTGTTGTAACAACTTGTATTCACCGCCCCCCATACGTTGGTACAAGTTTCATCAGGAGCAAGTCCATACTTCCTGAGAAAATAGCCTGAAAGTTGCAAAAAACCCCTATGACACCGTGTGTAATGGTTGGGTCGCAAGATAACTCTCGAACGGATCCGCCGATTCGGTCCAAAATTTGACCTTCTTAATATTTTGTCCAAACATAGTTTAAGTTCGAACATAAGCCATGTCGGTCCACTCCTTCAGGTACCTCCCCCACAAAAGTTCAAAAATATTCGGAAAAATTGTTCGCACGATAACTCTTGAAGGAAGTGAGCGATTTGATCCATACTTTACACATCCTAATATATCTACCAGATATAGATGAGGTTCGAGTATTGACAATATTTGTCCACTACTTCGGGTACCTATCACACAAAATTACGGATAAGTTCACTTTAAGACCTGCTCTCGAATCACCTTTATTTTTGTTGAAGCAATTTGCATTCGCTGCCTCATTTACGATGATAAACGTTTTTTCAGGGGCAAGTCCATACTTCTTGAGAAAACAGCCCGAAAGATGAAAAAAAACCCCTATGGCACCATATCCACAACTTCCGGTACTTCACCCTAATAATTAATGTCACTTAAATTGTATGCACGATAAATCTGGATCAAATTTAGTCCAAACTCTCCTAATATGTTGTCCAAATTTAGTTTAACTTCTAAAATGGAGGTACCTTAGGTTATCTCCCCACAAAAGTTCAACATTTGTGTCTTAGTGCAGTTTAAGGTCTGTTCGCCTCTGCAACACTTTTGAACTTTTATCCTAATCCATATTTTCGTCGGCAAGTTCAAAAAAGGTCTCAAAATACTGAAAAGACCCTAAATACATTCGATCTGTTGGTATATCTCTGTCGGCAAAGCCGAGTGATACTTTTTGAATTGTTTAAAAATATTTGTTTATAAATAATGGATTTTTTAAAAATATTGTTTTAATAAATCGTGGATTTTTTTGAAATGTTTTTTAATAAATCGTGGAGTTTTTTTAAATATTTTTTTAATAAATCGTGGAGTTTTTTAAATATTTTTTTAATAAATCGTAGATTTTTTTAATAAATCGTGGATTTTTTAAAAATATTTTTTTTAATATATCGTGGATTTTTTTGACATGTTTTTTAATAAATCGTGGAGTTTTTTTAAATATTTTTTAATAAATCGTATGTTTTTTTAATAAATCTTGGATTTTTTTGACATGTTTTTTAATAAATCGTGGATTTTTTTTAATATTTTTTTTATAAAACGTGGATTTTTTTAAAAATATTTTTTAATAAATCGTGGATTTTTTAAAAATATGTTTTTAACAAATCGGGGATTTTTTTTAATTTTTTTTTAATATTTGTTAGCAAATCCTGGATTTTTTAAAAGTTATTTTTAATAAATCGTGGATTTTTTAAATATTTTTATAAAACGTGCATTTTTTAAAAATATTTTTTAATAAATAGTGCCCAGCAAAAATTCGGATCCGTTAGTCATTACGTAACCCATAACAAAGTAATGTAAACAAGCTTCTTTTCGCATTAAAAGTAATCTGAAAAGTAATGGGTTACTTCTTAAAAAAATTACAAGGCAAACCTACTTACTTTACTCCTCACTAAGTAATGAGGACGGTGGTGCAGTGTGTGTGTGTGTCCGACTATTAATCCTAGGGTTGTGTCATGGTGAAATAAGAAGGTGTTACATCAAATCATACAAAACGTCAAATTTGCTCACAATAATGCATTACTGTGAATTGCTTGTTTACATTTTGTATGTGATTTTATTCACAATAATACATTTTGACAACTGGTATGAAGATCAGCTGTTTTTGCCGCTGTACCTGTATTATTGTGCCATGGGTTGTGTGTTCAACGCTCACCGTCGGCACGCGAGTTTTTGTTAATTAAAAAATAACAGTTCGTGGTGCACATGTGCACTGCACATTTAAGTTCTTAAGCAACCCTTATAATTCGTGTGCGTGGCACAGTGTGTAGTGTCTTTGGCTAGAAATCAGAGGGTTCGTGGGTTCAACTAGGGCAGACAGCGAAATAAAATAAAGTAAAATAAAAGTAAGAAGTGTGATGAAATTAAAAACAAATTCACTACATCAACTGTTCTAAAAATATAATTTTTTCACCTTACTTTTCAACTTCTAGTGGCCACAGAATAACTAGTTATTCTAGTGGTCATAAAATAACAAGAAACTGAGTGCGACATGCCCTTGTAGAAATAATGGGGAAGAAAGGGGGTTTGTGAGTAGTTACGGCTCCCAAAAATCGCTTACAAAACCCATGATTTTGTTAGGACTTTTTTTGCTGGGTGGTTTTTTTAAAAATATATTTTTAATAAATCAGGGATTTTTTAAAAATATTTTTTAATAAAAAAATAAAAAAAGATATTTTTTAACAAATCGTGGAATTTTTAAAAATATTTGTTAGCAAATCCTGGATTTTTTAAAAGCATTTTTTAATAAATCGTGGATTTTTAATAATATTTTTTAATAAATCGTGGATTTTTTAAAAGCATTTTTTAATAAATCGTATATGTTTTAAAAGAATTTTTAATAAATCGTGGATTTTTTAAAAATATTATTTAAAAAATCGTGGATTTTTTTAACAATATTATTTAATAAATCGTGGATTTTTTAGAAATATTATTTAATAAATCGTGGATTTTTTAAAAATATTATTTAATAAATCGTGGATTTTTTAAGAATATTATTTCATAAATCGTGGATTTTTTAAGAATATTATTTAATAAATCGTGGATTTTTTAAAAGTATGTATGTTTTGATAAGTCATGGATTTTTTTAAAAATATTTTTTTATTAAATCGTGGATTTTTAAAAGTACGTATGTTTTGATAAATCGTGGATTTTTTTAAAAATATTTTTTTAATAAATCGTGGATTTTTTTAAAAATATTTTTTTAATAAATCGTGGATTTTTTTATAATAATTTTAAAAAAACCTGGATTTTTATAAAATATTTTGTAATTAATCGTGGTTTTTTAAAAATATTTTTTAATAAATCGGGGACTTTTAATTAATAATAAGTTTTTAAAAAATCGTTGGTTTTTAAAAATAATTTTTAATGGTTTTTTGTTTAATTTTTTTTAATAAATCGTGGATTTTTTAGAAATATTTTTTTAATAAATAGTGGATTTTTTAAAAATATGTTTTAATAAATGGCGGATTTTTTAAAAATATTTTCTTAATAAATCGTGGATTTTTTAAAAATATTATTTAATAAATGGTGGATTTCTTAAAAGTATGTTTTGATAAATCATGGATGTTTTTAAAAATATTTTTTAATAAATCGTGGATTTTTTTAAAATATTTTTAATAAATCGTGGTTTTTAAAAAAATATTTTTTAATAAATAGGGGGCTTTTAGAACTATTTTTTAATAAATTGTGGATTTTTAATAATAAGTTTTTAAAAAATCGTGGATTTTTTAAAAATAATTTTTAATTAATCTTAATTTTTCTTTAATTTTTATACCCTCAGCATTTATGCTAACGAGGGTATATACATTAGGGATATAGCTTTTTGCACTTTTTTGCAAATTATAAAAATACTACCACATAGCCGTGTAGAGCATGAAAAACTATTATGAAATACGGCGTCAATTTTTCTCTACCGCGAAAAAAGTTTCCGCACCAAATGCATTGAAGTTCTGTAATGCATTTTTTAATTTTATCTGTCATAACAACATATTTGCTTTTCATTAAAATTTCTATTTTTTTGTAATCTAATTAAAATCATTATCAAAGCGTTCTGGACCAATTTATTCTAAAATCGCGCCATTTCGGACCATATTAGGATTTTTTGACACTATTGCAATTTTTGGTTTTTCTTTATAAACTCGTGAATTTTATGTTTATATTTTTTAACCTATCGGACAAGAGAATATGGAGTCATTTGCAACTAATTCGCGAAAGTTACAGGCTGTTTTTGTTGACTTTGCCTGTGAGAATTGTATTTTTTTCTATAAATATTTATTCAAACAAAGCAAATTTAAAATTATAAGTAGAAAAAGCATCAAAAGGGTTTTAGTAATCAAAGTTGGTGCGGAGACTTTTTTCACCGAATTGATCTTAGAAACGCGTTTTCATTATTAGGACAAAATTCCCCACATGGTACTGGCAAAGTCAACAAAAACAGCCTGTAACTTTCGCGAATTCGTTGCAAATGACCCCATATTCTCTTGTCCGATAGGTTAAAAAATATAAACATAAAATTCACGAGTTTATAAAGAAAAACCAAAAATTGCAAAACTGTCAAAAAATCCTAATATGGTCCGAAATGGCGCGATTTTAGAACAAATTGGTCCAGAACGCTTTGATAATGATTTTAAATTAGATTACAAAAAATAGAATTTTTAATGAAAAGCAAATATGTTGTTATGACAGATAAAATTAAAAAATGCATTACAGAACTTCAATGCATTTGGTGCGGAAACTTTTTTCGCGGTAGAGAAAAATTGACACCGTATTTCATAATAGTTTTTCATGCTCTACACGGCTATGTGGTGGTATTTTTTTGGTTATAGCCCTAATATACACTTTCATACGGGCAAAATGTCCCTCATCGAAATAATGGTTTTAGACCCCAAGTATGTTTGGACGAAATGTGTTTCAGACAATTTGAGGTCGATTTAGCAATGTCCGTCCGTCTGTCTGTCTGTCTGGCTGGCTGGTGCGCACGTTAACTCTCGAACGGATGAGCCGATTTGGTCCAAAATTTGGCCTTAGTAATATTTTGTCCAAACATAGTTTAAGTTCGAAGATAAGCCATATCGGTAGACTACTTCAAGTACCTCCCCCACAAAATTTCAAAACTGTTCGGAAAAATTATTCGTACGGTAACTTTTAAAGGGAGTGGCCGAATTGGTCCGTACTTTACACATCCTAATATATCTACCAGATATAGATCAGGTTCAAATATGGACTATATTTGTCCACTTCATCCATTACCTCCCAAACAAAATTTCGGTAAGTTCACTTTAAGACCTGCTCTCGAGTCGCTTTGATTTTTGTTGAACCAACTTGCATTCGCTGCCTCAATTACGATGGTAAAAGTTTTTTCAGGGACAAATCCACACTTCCTGAGCAAACAGCCCGAAGGGTGTAAAACCCCCTATGGCACCATAAGTAGTGGCTGCAGATCCACTTCCATAATGATCAATGTCGATCCACTCCTTTAAGTATTTCCTCCGCAAAACTTTTGCTCTTTAAAAAATTTTAATTTAAAACAAGTAAAAAAGCATTAAGTTCGGCCGGGCCGAACTTTTCATACCCTCCACCATAAAATATTCATTCCTGTCCCCAACTTTAAGTGAGTACGTTAAAATGTCAGATAATGTACATAAAATGCTTCATTCGGGAGGTCCTTTTTTATGGTGCCTATATCTAACTGTTGACAATTTTTGGTGGGCTAGAAATTGGGAGGTACTGTTTTGATGGGACCCTTTAATGTCAAATAACTCCTAATTCGGTTAAAAAATTTAGTTAGAATCCTCAAAATATCGAAAATCGGTACATAACGTGGGAACTTCAAATGTCATTAGCAGCTAGTTCGGAGGTATCTGGGCTATACGAAAATATGAACTTAAATGAACAATTTTTGTTGGCTTTTAAATTTCAAATTACAGAAAGTTCGTCCAAAAATAAAGCTAAGGTACGGAAAATCGGGAGGTTTGTTTTGGGGCTATACAAAAACATGGACCTACGTTCGGTTAAACATTTTAAGTAAAATCCTCAAAGTACCGAAAATCGGGAAGTATCGTTATATTGGGGCTATGTTGAAAATTGTTGATGCAGATGCGTGGTGACCACTACAACATTCAAATGTCAAATTACAGTTAGTTTTGTTAAAAATTGTAGCTAAAATGGCCAAATTACTGAAAATTGGGAGGTACCGTTACATGGGAGCTATATCCGAACATGGACCTATGTTGAAAATTTTTAATGGAGAGGTGTTGTGACCACTAAGAACTTCAAATGTCAAATTACTGCTAGTTCGGTTTAATATTGTAGCTAAAATCATCAAATTACTGAAAATCGGGAGGTACCGTTATATGGGGGCTTTCTTGACAATTTTTAGTGGAGAGGTGTGGTGACCACTAAGAATTTCAAATGTTCAAATTACAAATAATTCGGTTAAAACTTGTTGGTAAAATTCTCAAAATTCCTGAAAGCGGGCGGTAACGTTATATGGGGGCTATTCCAAAACATGGACCTATGTCCACTAGTTATCTAAGTTTATTGACATTTAAGAACCCTAAATGTCAATTGATAGCTAAATCGGTCTGAAAATGTAGATAAAAACGTCAAAATGTCGTAAATCGGGGGTACCGTTATATGGGGGCTATACCAACACGTGGACCTAGGTCCACAACTTTTGTTATATAAGTTTAGTTACACTTAAGAACCTTAAATGTCAAATTATAGCTATATCGGTCTGAAAATGTAGATAAAAACGTTAAAATACCGTTAATCGGGGGTACCGTTATATGGGGGCTATACCAAAACGTGGACCTATGTCCACAAGTTTTGTCACATAAGTTTATTTACATTTAAGAACTTCAAATGTCAAATTATAGCTTCATCGGTCTGAAAATGTAGCTAAAAACGTCAAAATACCGTAAATCGGGGGGACCGTTATATGGGGGCTATACCAAAACGTGGACCTATGTCCACAACTTCTAATATATAAGTTTATTGACACTTAAGAACCCTAAACGTCAAATTATAGCTAAATCGGTCTGAAAATGTAGCTAAAACCGTCAAAATACCGTAAATCGGGGGGTACCGTTATATGGGGGCTATACCAAAACGTGGACCTATGTCCACAACTTTTGCTATATAAGTTTATTAACACTTAAGAACCCTAAATGTCAAATTATAGCTACATCGGTCTGATAATGTAGCTAAAAACGTCAAAATACCGTATATCGGGGGGTACCGTTATATGGGGGCTATACCAAAACGTGGACTTATGTCCACAACTTTTGTTATATATGTTTATTGATACTTAAGAACCCTAAATGTCAAATTATAGCTAAATCGGTCTAAAAATGTTGCTAAAAACGTCAAAATACCGCAAATCGGGGGGTACCGTTATATGGGGGCTATACCAAAACGTGGACCTATGTCCACAAGTTTTTTTATATATATTTATTGACACTTAAGAACCCTAAATGTCAAATTATAGCCAAATCGGTCTGAAAATGTAGCTAAAACCGTCAAAATACCGTAAATCGGGGGGTACCGTTATATGGGGGCTATACCAAAACGTGGACCTATGTCCACAACTTTTGTTATATAAGTTTATTGACACTTAAGAACCCTAAATGTCAAATTATAGCTACATCGGTCTGAAAATGTAGCTAAAAACGTCAAAATACCGCAAATCGGGGGGTACCGTTATATGGGGGCTATACCAAAACGTGGACCTATGTCCACAACTTTTGTTATATAAGTTTATTAATACTTAAGAACCCTAAATGTTAAATTATAGCTAAATCGGTCTAAAAATGTAGCTAAAAACGTCAAAATACCGCAAATCGGGGGGTACCGTTATATGGGGGCTATACCAAAACGTGGACCTATGTCCACAAGTTTTGTTATATATGTTTATTGATACTTAAGAACCCTAAATGTCAAATTATAGCCAAATCGGTCTGAAAATGTAGCTAAAAACGTCAAAATACCGTAAATCGGGGGGTACCGTTATATGGGGTCTATACCAAAACGTGGACCTATGTCCACAACTTTTGTTATATAAGTTTATTGACACTTAAGAACCCTAAATGTCGATATATAGCTAAATCGGTCTGAAAATGTATCTAAAAACGTCAAAATACCGCAAATCGGGGGGTACCGTTATATGGGGGCTATACCAAAACGTGGACCTATGTCCACAACTTTTGTTATATAAGTTTATTGACACTTAAGAACCCTAAATGTCAAATTATAGCTACATCGGTCTGAAAATGTAGCTAAAAACGTCAAAATACCGCAAATCGGGGGGTACCGTTATATGGGGGCTATACCAAAACGTGGACCTATGTCCACAACTTTTGTTATATAAGTTTATTAATACTTAAGAACCCTAAATGTTAAATTATAGCTAAATCGGTCTAAAAATGTAGCTAAAAACGTCAAAGTACCGCAAATCGGGGGGTACCGTTATATGGGGGCTATACCAAAACGTGGACCTATGTCCACAAGTTTTGTTATATATGTTTATTGATACTTAAGAACCCTAAATGTCAAATTATAGCCAAATCGGTCTGAAAATGTAGCTAAAAACGTCAAAATACCGTAAATCGGGGGGTACCGTTATATGGGGTCTATACCAAAACGTGGACCTATGTCCACAACTTTTGTTATATAAGTTTATTGACACTTAAGAACCCTAAATGTCAAATTATAGCTAAATCGGTCTGAAAATGTAGCTAAAAACGTCAAAATACCGCAAATCGGGGGGTACCGTTATATGGGGGCTATACCAAAACGTGGACCTATGTCCACAACTTTTGTTATATAAGTTTATTAATACTTAAGAATCCTAAATGTTAAATTATAGCTAAATCGGTCTAAAAATGTAGCTAAAAACGTCAAAATACCGCAAATCGGGGGGTACCGTTATATGGGGGCTATACCAAAACGTGGACCTATGTCCACAAGTTTTGTTATATATGTTTATTGATACTTAAGAACCCTAAATGTCAAATTATAGCCAAATCGGTCTGAAAATGTAGCTAAAAACGTCAAAATACCGTAAATCGGGGGGTACCGTTATATGGGGGCTATACCAAAACGTGGACCTATGTCCACAACTTTTGTTATATAAGTTTATTGACACTTAAGAACCCTAAATGTCAAATTATAGCTACATCGGTCTGAAAATGTAGCTAAAAACGTCAAAATACCGCAAATCGGGGGGTACCGTTATATGGGGGCTATACCAAAACGTGGACCTATGTCCACAACTTTTGTTATATAAGTTTATTAATACTTAAGAACCCTAAATGTTAAATTATAGCTAAATCGGTCTAAAAATGTAGCTAAAAACGTCAAAATACCGCAAATCGGGGGGTACCGTTATATGGGGGCTATACCAAAACGTGGACCTATGTCCACAAGTTTTGTTATATATGTTTATTGATACTTAAGAACCCTAAATGTCAAATTATAGCCAAATCGGTCTGAAAATGTAGCTAAAAATGTCAAAATACCGTAAATCGGGGGGTACCGTTATATGGGGGCTATACCAAAACGTGGACCGATATAGCCCATCATCGAACTTGACCTGCCTGCAAACAAAAGACGCATTTTCCCAAAATTTCAGCGTCCTATCTCCATTTTTGTGGATGCTAGAGTGATTACCACAGACGGACGGACGGACGGACGGACGGACGGACGGACGTGCTCAGATCGACTTAGAATTTTACCCTGATCAAGAATATATATACTTTATAGGGTCGCAAATGAGTATTTCAATGCGTTACAAACGGAAAAACAAACTTAATATACCCTCCATACTATGGTGGAGGGTATAAAAAAAATTGTTTCAATATACATAGGCTGAGGGTATATATCTGTCGGCCAAGCCAACTGATACTTTTTTTACTTGTTTTTTAATAAATCGTGGATTTTTTAGAAATATTTTTTAATAAATAGTGGATTTTTTAAAAATATGTTTTAGTAAATGGCGGCTTTTTATACCCTACACCACTATGTGGGGAGGGTATTATAAGTTGGTTTTGGCCAAAAAGTTTGTAACGCATCGAAATAATGGTCGTAGACCCATACTTATATATATCAAAATGAATGTGTCGACGAGCTGAGTCGATCTGGCTATGTGTGTCCGTCCGTCAGTCCGTCCGTCTGTCCGTCTGTCCATCTAAACTTTGTAATCACGCTACAGGTCGCAATTTTGATCGGATCGTCACGAAATTTTGGGTGTTGATGGGGGTCCCGGAGGGGAAGAAGCCTATTGATTTTGGTGATGGTCGGATAATATTTAGGGGTCGGAATGGGCAAAAACCTTATGTGGATAAAAAGACAACGTTTTTTCCCAAAGCGAATATCTCAGCTTCTATACGGGGTACACCAAAAGAAAAAAGTAGAAAATATCGCCTTTCTAACGATGTAAAGTAGGTTCTCGTGGGTGATCAAACAACGAAGATATCACAATAGTCGCAAATTAAACCCAAATTTTCATTTTTGCGATTTAAGTTATAATGACGAATATCACAGGTTTGGTTGGATACTTTCCAAAAGCAAAGCCTTACTATGAAAGTAGAAGATCCCATCTTTACAATGATGCAAACTAGGTCGGCGTAGGTGACCAAATAACGGAGATATTGCAATATTCGATAATACATCCCATTTTTCCATTTTTTTTGGAAATCACGCTACTGGGCGCAATTTTGATCGGATCGTCACGAAATTTTGGGTGTTGATGGGGGTCCCGGAGGGGAAGAAGCCTATTGATTTTGGTGATGGTCGGATAATATTTAGGGGTCGGAATGAGCAAAAACTTTATTTGGAGAAAAAGTCAACATTTTATTCCAAAGCAAATATCTCAGCGTCTATAAGGGGTCTACAAAAAGCAAAACCTGGCAATGAAAGTATAAAATATCACCTTTACAACAATGTAACGTAGGTTGTCGTAGGTGGTTTAACAACGAAGATATCGCAATAGTCGCTAATAAAACCCAACTTCTCATTTTTGCGATTTTAATAATAATGACGGATATCACACCTTTGGTTGGGGACCTTCTAAAAGCAAAGCCTGACTAAGAAAGTAGAAAATCCCATCTTTGAAATTATGCAAAGTAGGTTGGCGTAGGTAGTCAAATAATAGAGATATCGCAATAGTCGTTAATGCATCCCTTTTTTCCACTTTTTCTGCAATCACACTACAGGTTGGAATTTTGATCGGATCATCACGATCACAGAGATAGAAGCCTATTGATGTTGGTGATGTCAAATATAAAATTAAATATTAATTATTTTGGTTCAGTTCGCCTTAAGTCATTTGGTATAAAAGCCAGATAGGTGAAAACTTTCGTATCTCCATAAAATAAATGTTTTCGAGTGAAAAGATTATTCACAGAGTTAGTGGTGTGGGGTATCACATAGTCGGCCCCGTACCGACTATAGCCTTTTCTCACTTGTTTTAAAAATATTTTTTAATATATCGTGGATTTTTTAAAAATATTTTTTAATATATCGTCGATTTTTTAAAAATATTTTTTTAAAATATATCGTGGATTTTTTAAAAATATTTTTTAATATATCGTCGATTTTTTAAAAATATTTTTTTAAAATATATCGTGGATTTTTTAAAAATATTTTTTTAAAATATATCGTGGATTTTTTAAAAATATTTTTTTAAAATATATCGTGGATTTTTTTTTAAATATTTTTTTAAAATATATCGTGGATTTTTTAAAAATATTTTTTTAAAATATATCGTGGATTTTTTAAAAATATTTTTTTAAAATATATCGTGGATTTTTTTTAAATATTTTTTTAAAATATATCGTGGATTTTTAAAAATATTTTTTTAAAATATATCGTGGATTTTTTAAAAATATTTTTTTAAAATATATCGTGGATTTTTTTTAAATATTTTTTTAAAATATATCGTGGATTTTTAAAAATATTTTTTTAAAATATATCGTGGATTTTTTAAAAGTATGTTTTGATAAATAATGGACTTTTTAAAAGTATGTTTTGATAAATAATGGACTTTTTAAAAATATTTTTTAATAAATCCTGGATTTTTTTAAAAATATTTTTTTAAAATATATCGTGGATTTTTTAAAAGTATGTTTTGATAAATAATAGACTTTTTAAAAATATTTTTTAATAAATCGTGGATTTTTTTAAAAATATTTTTTAAAAAATCGTAGATTTTTTTTAAAATATTTTCTAATAAATCGTGGTTTTCTAAAAGTATTTTTTAGTAAATCGGGGACTTTTTAGAACTATAATTTTTAATAAAAAGTTTTTAAAAAACCATGGATTTTTTAAACATAATTTTTAATTAATATTGATTTTTCTTTATTTTTTTAATAAATCGTGGATTTTTTAGAAATATTTTTTAAAAAACCATGGATTTTTTAAACATAATTTTTAATTAATATTGATTTTTCTTTATTTTTTTAATAAATCGTGAATTTTTTAGAAATATTTTTTAATAAATAGTGGATTTTTTAAAAATATTTTTTAGATCGTGGTTATTTTAAAAATATATTTTTTTAAATCGTGGATATTTTAAAAATATTTTAAAAATATTAAAAAAATATTTTTTAAAAAATATTTTTTAATAAATCGTGGATTTTTTAAAAATATTTTTTAATAAATCGTGGATTTTTTAAAAATATTTTTTAATAAATCGTGGATTTTTTAAAAATATTTTTTAATAAATCGTGGATTTTTTAAAAATATTTTTTAATAAATCGTGGATTTTTTAAGAATATTTTTTAATAAATCGTGGATTTTTTAAAAATATTTTTTAATAAATCGTGGATTTTTTAAAAATATTTTTTAATAAATCGTGGATTTTTTAAAAAATCGTGGATTTTTAAATATTTTTTAATAAATCGTGGATTTTTTAAAAATACTTATTTTTATAAATCGTGGATATTTTAAAAATATATTTTTTTAAAACGTGGATATTTTAAAATTTTTTTTTAAATCGTGGATATTTGAAAAATATCTTTTTAAATCGTGGATATTTTAAAAATATATTTTTTTAAATCGTGGATATTTAAAAAATATATTTTTTTAAATCGTAGATATTTTAAAAATATTTTTTTAAATCGTGGATATTCTAAAAATATTTTTTTTAAATCGTGGATATTTTAAAAATATTTTTTAAATCGTGGATATTTTAAAAATATATTTTTTTTAATCGTGGATATTTTAGAAATATATTTTTTTAAATCGTGGATATTTCCAAAATATTTTTTAGATCGTGGTTATTTTAAAAATATATTTTTTTTAAATCGTGGATATTTTAAAAATGTATTTTTTTAAATCGTGGATATTTTAAAAATATATTTTTTTAAATCGTGGATATTTTAAAAATATTTTTATAAGAAAGAAATAAAAATTTTCAATACAAATTGAATTGCATTTATGATATTCTAAAAATATTTTTTTAAATCGTGGATATTCTAAAAATATTTTTTTTTAAATCGTGGATATTTTAAAAATATTTTTTAAATCGTGGATATTTTAAAAATATATTTTTTTAAATCGTGGATATTTTAAAACTATATTTTTTTTAAATCGTGGATATTTTAAAAATATTTTTTAAATCGTGGATATTTTAAAAATATATTTTTTTAAATCGTGGATATTTTAAAAATATATTTTTTTAAATCGTGGATATTTTAAAAATATTTTTTAAATCGTGGATATTCTAAATAATTTTTAAATCGTGGATATTTTAAAAATATATTTTTTTAAATCGTGGATATTTTAAAAATATTTTTTAAATCGTGGATATTCTTAATAATTTTTAAATCGTGGATATTTTAAAAATATATTTTTTTAAATCGTGGATATTTTAAAAATATTTTTTAAATCGTGGATATTCTTAATAATTTTTAATGGTGGATATTTTAAAAATATATTTTTTTAAATCGTGGGTATTTTAAAAATATATTTTTTTAAATCGTGGATGTTTTAAAAATATTTTTATAATAAAGAAATAATATTTTTCAATACAAATTGCATTTATGAAGTATATCAATTAAGAACTCGTGGATTAAAAAAATTAATAAATTGTGCATTATTTAAAAATATGTTTTATTAAATATTGTTATTTAAATATTTTTATTAATTTTGAATTTCTAAATAATTCTTTGAAAATATTTTTTCGATATTCCTGGATTTTTAAATATTTTTTTTAAAGTAGGTTTTAATTTTTCCTGGATTTTTATTATTTTTATACCCTCCACCATAGTATGGAGGGTATATTAAGTTTGTTTTTCCGTTTGTAACGCATTGAAATACTCATTTGCGACCCTATAAAGTATATATATTCTTGATCAGGGTAAAATTCTAAGTCGATCTGAGCACGTCCGTCCGTCCGTCCGTCCGTCCGTCCGTCCGTCTGTGGTAATCACTCTAGCATCCACAAAAATGGAGATAGGACGCTGAAATTTTGGGAAAATGCGTCTTTTGTTTGCAGGCAGGTCAAGTTCGATGATGGGCTATATCGGTCCACGTTTTGGTATAGCCCCCATATAACGGTACCCCCCGATTTACGGTATTTTGACATTTTTAGCTACATTTTCAGACCGATTTGGCTATAATTTGACATTTAGGGTTCTTAAGTATCAATAAACATATATAACAAAACTTGTGGACATAGGTCCACGTTTTGGTATAGCCCCCATATAACGGTACCCCCCGATTTGCGGTATTTTGACGTTTTTAGCTACATTTTTAGACCGATTTAGCTATAATTTAACATTTAGGGTTCTTAAGTATTAATAAACTTATATAACAAAAGTTGTGGACATAGGTCCACGTTTTGGTATAGCCCCCATATAACGGTACCCCCCGATTTGCGGTATTTTGACGTTTTTAGCTACATTTTCAGACCGATGTAGCTATAATTTGACATTTAGGGTTCTTAAGTGTCAATAAACTTATATAACAAAAGTTGTGGACATAGGTCCACGTTTTGGTATAGCCCCCATATAACGGTACCCCCCGATTTACGGTATTTTGACGTTTTTAGCTACATTTTCAGACCGATTTGGCTATAATTTGACATTTAGGGTTCTTAAGTATCAATAAACATATATAACAAAACTTGTGGACATAGGTCTACGTTTTGGTATAGCCCCCATATAACGGTACCCCCCGATTTGCGGTATTTTGACGTTTTTAGCTACATTTTTAGACCGATTTAGCTATAATTTAACATTTAGGGTTCTTAAGTATTAATAAACTTATATAACAAAAGTTGTGGACATAGGTCCACGTTTTGGTATAGCCCCCATATAACGGTACCCCCCGATTTGCGGTATTTTGACGTTTTTAGCTACATTTTCAGACCGATTTAGCTATAATTTGACATTTAGGGTTCTTAAGTGTCAATAAACTTATATAACAAAAGTTGTGGACATAGGTCCACGTTTTGGTATAGACCCCATATAACGGTACCCCCCGATTTACGGTATTTTGACGTTTTTAGCTACATTTTCAGACCGATTTGGCTATAATTTGACATTTAGGGTTCTTAAGTATCAATAAACATATATAACAAAACTTGTGGACATAGGTCCACGTTTTGGTATAGCCCCCATATAACGGTACCCCCCGATTTGCGGTACTTTGACGTTTTTAGCTACATTTTTAGACCGATTTAGCTATAATTTAACATTTAGGGTTCTTAAGTATTAATAAACTTATATAACAAAAGTTGTGGACATAGGTCCACGTTTTGGTATAGCCCCCATATAACGGTACCCCCCGATTTGCGGTATTTTGACGTTTTTAGCTACATTTTCAGACCGATGTAGCTATAATTTGACATTTAGGGTTCTTAAGTGTCAATAAACTTATATAACAAAAGTTGTGGACATAGGTCCACGTTTTGGTATAGCCCCCATATAACGGTACCCCCCGATTTGCGGTATTTTGACGTTTTTAGATACATTTTCAGACCGATTTAGCTATATATTGACATTTAGGGTTCTTAAGTGTCAATAAACTTATATAACAAAAGTTGTGGACATAGGTCCACGTTTTGGTATAGACCCCATATAACGGTACCCCCCGATTTACGGTATTTTGACGTTTTTAGCTACATTTTCAGACCGATTTGGCTATAATTTGACATTTAGGGTTCTTAAGTATCAATAAACATATATAACAAAACTTGTGGACATAGGTCCACGTTTTGGTATAGCCCCCATATAACGGTACCCCCCGATTTGCGGTATTTTGACGTTTTTAGCTACATTTTTAGACCGATTTAGCTATAATTTAACATTTAGGGTTCTTAAGTATTAATAAACTTATATAACAAAAGTTGTGGACATAGGTCCACGTTTTGGTATAGCCCCCATATAACGGTACCCCCGATTTGCGGTATTTTGACGTTTTTAGCTACATTTTCAGACCGATGTAGCTATAATTTGACATTTAGGGTTCTTAAGTGTCAATAAACTTATATAACAAAAGTTGTGGACATAGGTCCACGTTTTGGTATAGCCCCCATATAACGGTACCCCCCGATTTACGGTATTTTGACGGTTTTTAGCTACATTTTCAGACCGATTTGGCTATAATTTGACATTTAGGGTTCTTAAGTGTCAATAAATATATATAAAAAAACTTGTGGACATAGGTCCACGTTTTGGTATAGCCCCCATATAACGGTACCCCCCGATTTGCGGTATTTTGACGTTTTTAGCAACATTTTTAGACCGATTTAGCTATAATTTGACATTTAGGGTTCTTAAGTATCAATAAACATATATAACAAAAGTTGTGGACATAAGTCCACGTTTTGGTATAGCCCCCATATAACGGTACCCCCCGATATACGGTATTTTGACGTTTTTAGCTACATTATCAGACCGATGTAGCTATAATTTGACATTTAGGGTTCTTAAGTGTTAATAAACTTATATAGCAAAAGTTGTGGACATAGGTCCACGTTTTGGTATAGCCCCCATATAACGGTACCCCCCGATTTACGGTATTTTGACGGTTTTAGCTACATTTTCAGACCGATTTAGCTATAATTTGACGTTTAGGGTTCTTAAGTGTCAATAAACTTATATATTAGAAGTTGTGGACATAGGTCCACGTTTTGGTATAGCCCCCATATAACGGTCCCCCGATTTACGGTATTTTGACGTTTTTAGCTACATTTTCAGACCGATGAAGCTATAATTTGACATTTGAAGTTCTTAAATGTAAATAAACTTATGTGACAAAACTTGTGGACATAGGTCCACGTTTTGGTATAGCCCCCATATAACGGTACCCCCGATTAACGGTATTTTAACGTTTTTATCTACATTTTCAGACCGATATAGCTATAATTTGACATTTAAGGTTCTTAAGTGTAACTAAACTTATATAACAAAAGTTGTGGACCTAGGTCCACGTGTTGGTATAGCCCCCATATAACGGTACCCCCGATTTACGACATTTTGACGTTTTTATCTACATTTTCAGACCGATTTAGCTATCAATTGACATTTAGGGTTCTTAAATGTCAATAAACTTAGATAACTAGTGGACATAGGTCCATGTTTTGGAATAGCCCCCATATAACGTTACCGCCCGCTTTCAGGAATTTTGAGAATTTTACCAACAAGTTTTAACCGAATTATTTGTAATTTGAACATTTGAAATTCTTAGTGGTCACCACACCTCTCCACTAAAAATTGTCAAGAAAGCCCCCATATAACGGTACCTCCCGATTTTCAGTAATTTGATGATTTTAGCTACAATATTAAACCGAACTAGCAGTAATTTGACATTTGAAGTTCTTAGTGGTCACAACACCTCTCCATTAAAAATTTTCAACATAGGTCCATGTTCGGATATAGCTCCCATGTAACGGTACCTCCCAATTTTCAGTAATTTGGCCATTTTAGCTACAATTTTTAACAAAACTAACTGTAATTTGACATTTGAATGTTGTAGTGGTCACCACGCATCTGCATCAACAATTTTCAACATAGCCCCAATATAACGATACTTCCCGATTTTCGGTACTTTGAGGATTTTACTTAAAATGTTTAACCGAACGTAGGTCCATGTTTTTGTATAGCCCCAAAACAAACCTCCCGATTTTCCGTACCTTAGCTTTATTTTTGGACGAACTTTCTGTAATTTGAAATTTAAAAGCCAACAAAAATTGTTCATTTAAGTTCATATTTTCGTATAGCCCAGATACCTCCGAACTAGCTGCTAATGACATTTGAAGTTCCCACGTTATGTACCGATTTTCGATATTTTGAGGATTCTAACTAAATTTTTTAACCGAATTAGGAGTTATTTGACATTAAAGGGTCCCATCAAAACAGTACCTCCCAATTTCTAGCCCACCAAAAATTGTCAACAGTTAGATATAGGCACCATAAAAAAGGACCTCCCGAATGAAGCATTTTATGTACATTATCTGACATTTTAACGTACTCACTTAAAGTTGGGGACAGGAATGAATATTTTATGGTGGAGGGTATGAAAAGTTCGGCCCGGCCGAACTTAATGCTTTTTTACTTGTTTTAAATTTTATTTTTAATATTCCTGGACTTCTCCCAAACATTCTTTAATATAATATCTTTACAAAGTAATTTATTCTCTTTAAGCTTTAAGCAAAAATTTTCCAAGGCTTTCCTCCCATTCATTGCATGATTACTATGAAGCTTCTTTTGTCAATCCCGTATGACACCAACTCAAAAGTATCTCAGCCACGGCGGAGGTTAAAAAACGGAAATAAATGAAGTACTTTTTATACGTATGTATGTATTTTTTAATAAATCGTGGATTTTTTAAAAATATTTTTTAAAATCGTGGATTTTAATAATTTTAAAAAATATTTTTTAAAATCGTGGATTTTAATAATTTTAAAAAATATTTTTTAATAAATCGTAGATTTTCTAAAAATATTTTATAATAAATCGTGGATTTTTTAAATACATTTTTTAATAAATCGTGCATTTTTTAAAAATATTTTTTAATAAATCGTGGATTAGAAACATTGTGGCGTTTTTTTATTGGGATAGCGTTTACAATTTTGTTTTTTCAAAATAGTCTGGCTTAATCCCATTGTTGTTGTTTAATTATTTTAAAACAACTAGTTTATTAGTGGAAAAGATTTGGCATTGTTCGCCATGGGGTAAGGCAGGGAACACTATAGTTTCGATCCACGCCACTGGATCTCATCAGTTCCCTTGTTTCTTGTTTGTGGATTAGAAACATTGTGGCGTTTTTTTTATTGGGATTGCGTTTGCAATTTTGTTTTTTCAAAATAGTCTGGCTTAATCCCATTGTTGTTGTTTTAATATTTTAAAACAACTAGTTTATTAGTGGAAAAGATTTGGCATTGTTCGCCACAATGATTCTAATTGAAGACACTGGCACGACGTGTGTTGTTTTTGCTGTAAAGCAGACCAACCAAATTTTGGTGTGTGCATTCGTTAAAATTCGACGACACATACTAGTGAAAGCGGTTTGAATTGTTTTCGCAGACACTTTCGTCGGAGTTGTGTGAGGTTGCCAAGGAAAAACTTCTCATTGAACTTTTTTCTTTGCTTACCTTTATACTTCGAGCTGACGATTGATGTTTGGGTATAAAAAGTTTCTTGTTGAAGAAGTTATTGAAAAATAACTTCGGTGGAGAATATCCACAAACAAGAAACAAGGGAACTGATGAGATCCAGTGGCGTGGATCGAAACTATAGTATTCCCTGCCTTACCCCTTGGCGAACAATGCCAAATCTTTTCCACTAATAAACTAGTTGTTTTAAAATATTAAAACAACAACAATGGGATTAGGCCAGAATATTTTAAAAAAACAAAATTGTGGATTTTTAAATATTTTTTAATAAATCGTGGATTTTTAAATATTTTTTAATAAATCGTGGATTTTTAAATATTTTTTAATAAATCATGGATTTTTAAATATTTTTTTATAAATCGTGGATTTTTAAATATTTTTTAATAAATTGTGGATTTTTTAAAAATATTTTTTTTTTATAAATCGTGGATATTTTAAAAATATATTTTTAATAAATCGTGGATTTTTTAAAAATATTTTTTTTATAAATCGTGGATATTTTAAAAATATTTTTTTATAAATCGTGGATATTTTAAAAATATATTTTTAATAAATCGTGGATTTTTTAAAAATATTTTTTTTTAAATCGTGGATATTTTAAAAATATATTTTTAAATCGTGGATATTTTAAAAATATATTTTTTTAAATCGTGGTTATTTTAAAAATATATTTTTTTTAAATCGTGGATATTTTAAAAATATTTTTTTAAATCGTGGATATTCTAAAAATATTTTTTTTAAATCGTGGATATTTTAAAAATATTTTTTTAAATCGTGGATATTTTAAAAATATATTTTTTTTAAATCGTGGATATTTTAAAAATATATTTTTTTTTTAAATCGTGGATATTTCAAAAATATTTTTTAAATCGTGGATATTTTAAAAATATATTTTTTTAAATCGTGGATATTTTAAAAATATATTTTTTTAAATCGTGGATATTTTAAAAATATATTTTTTTAAATCGTGGACATTTTAAAAATATATTTTTTTAAATCGTGGATATTTTAAAAATATATTTTTTTAAATCGTGGACATTTTAAAAATATATTTTTTTAAATCGTGGATATTTTAAAAATATATTTTTTTAAATCGTGGATATTTTAAAAATATTTTTATAATAAAGAAATAATATTTTTCAATACAAATTGCATTTATGATATTCTAAAAATATTTTTTTAAATCGTGGATATTTTAAAAATATTTTTTTAAATCGTGGATATTCTAAAAATATTTTTTTAAATCGTGGATATTTTAAAAATATTTTTTAAATCGTGGATATTTTAAAAATATATTTTTTTAAATTGTGGATATTTTAAAAATATATTTTTTTAAATCGTGGATATTTTAAAAATATTTTTTTAAGTCGTGGATATCCTAAAAATATTTTTTTTAAATCGTGGATATTTTAAAACAAGTGAGCCAAGGCTATAGTCGGGTCGGGGCCTACTATGTGATACCCTACACCACTACCCCTGTTCATAAGCTTTTGACTAACAAAATTCAAAATATTAAAATTGGGATAGCTTAGCGCATTTGCTCTGAATGTCTTCATTAACACAGGTCAATTTTTTTGAAACGCATTTAAGGGCATCGACAATACAACCCAAATAAAAAATGGAAAAGTGGGATGTATGCCAATCATCAACAGGCTTCTTTCTCTGTTAGACCCCTATCAACCCCCAAAATTTCGTGAGGATCCGATCAAAATTTCGTAGTGTGATTGCATAAAAATGGAAAAAGGGATGCATTACCGACTATTGCAATATCTCTGTTGTTTGACCACCTATGACAACCTACTTCACATCGTTGTAAAGGTGATATTTTCTACTTTCCTTACCAGGGTTTGCTTTCGATATACCTCCTACAGAAGGGATATATTTATATTTATTTATATTGCTTTTGGAAGGTCCCAAACCAAAGCTGTGATATTCGTCATTATTATTAAAATCGCAAAAATGAAAAGTTGTGTTCTATTAGCGGCTATTGCGATATCTTCGTTGTTTGACCTTCTACGACAACCTACGTAACATCGTTGCAAAGGTGATATTTTCTACTTTGATTAGCAGGTTTTGCTTTTGATATACCCCTTTTAGAAGCGGAGATATTCGCTTTGAAATAAAACCTTGACTTTTCCTCCAAATAAGTTTTTTCCCATTCCGACCCCTGAATATTATCCGACCATCACCAAAATCAATAGGCTTTTTTCTCTGTAGGATCCCCACTAACCCCCAAAATTTCGTGACGATGCGATCAAAATTGCGACCTCTAGGGTGATTACAAACAAAATGAAAAAATGGGAAGTATTGTCGACTATTGTGATATCTCCGTTATGTGGCCACCTACGCCAACCCACTTTACATCACTCTAAAGATGGGATTTTCTACTTTCATAGTCGGACTTTTTTTTTGAAAGATCACCAAACGAAGCTGTGATATTAGTCATTATTATTAAAATCGCAAAAATAAAAAGTTGGGTTCTATTAGCGGCTATTGCGATATATTCGTTGTTTGATTACCTACGAGAACCTACTTTACATCATTAGAAAGGCGATATTTTCTACTTTCATGGCCAGGTCCTGCTTTTGGTATACCCCGTATAGAAGCTGAGATATTCGCTTTGGAAAAAAACGTTGTCTTTTTATCCACATAAGTTTTTTCCCCATTCCGACCCCTAAATATTATCCGACCATCACCAAAATCAATAGGCTTCTTCCCCTCCGGGACCCCCATCAACAACCAAAATTTCGTGACGATCCGATCAAAATTGCGACCTGTAGCGTGATTACAAGGTTTAGATGGACAGACGGACAGACGGACGGACGGACGGACACACATAGCCAGATCGACTCAGCTCGTCGAGGCATTCATTTTGGTATATATAATGGTCTACGACCATTATTTCGATGCGTTACAAACTTTTTGGCCAAAACCAACTTATAATACCCTCCCCACATAGTGGTGTAGGGTATAAATATTTTAAATCGTGGATATTTTAAAAATATTTTTTTAAATCGTGGATATTTCAAAAATATATTTTTTTTAAATCGTGGATATTTTAAAAATATATTTTTTTTAAATCGTGGATACTTTAAAAATATTTTTATAATAAAGAAATAATATTTTTCAATAAAAATTGCATTTATGAAGTATATCAATTAAGAAATCATGGATTAAAAAAAATAATAAATTGTGCATTATTAAAAAATATGTTTTATTAAATATTGTTTTTTAAAAATCTTTATTAATTTTGAATTTCTAAATAATTCTTTAAAAATATTTTTTCGATATTCCTGGATTTTTATTATTTTTTTAAATTTTATTTTTAATATTTCTGGACTTCTCCCAAACATTCTTTAATATAATATCTTTACAGAGTAATTTATTCTCTTTAAGCTTTAAGCAAAATTTTTCCAAGGCTTTCCTCCCATTAATTGCATGATTACTATGAAGCTGCTTTTGTCAATGACACCAACTCAAAAGTATCTCAGCCACGGCGGAGGAATAAATCAAGTACTTTTTATACGTATGTATGTGTGTGGGTGTCTTTTTTTCTTTGATGTGGTTGAATGCGAAAATTTTCAAGTCAAATGTTAAATTTGCAATTTTCCAAAAGTGTTGCCTTACATCTGACTTGAGTTGCAACCCCCTCCAACCGAAAAAAATATGACACTTTTTTCCAAGCAACCCTTTATTATTAGAGCTGAGTCAAGTGATTGTCAACGATGTCAAAAACACTTTAGATCACATTCATATACATATGAATAAAAAAACGAGAACAAACCTGACAACAACTACCAGTGAAGAAGATATGCGAAACTCTGAGAAACCGGAAAAAGAGAAAGCCACGAATGTTTAAAAGCCAAACTGCAGGAAAATTGTTACAAAATGCTCAAGTGATTCATTCGAATACAAAAATATATTTTCCGTAAATGGTGTGTGGGATACAGACATACATGCATACATATGTGTATGTATGTACAGCATGTATGACACTGTGTAAAGGTTGCTTTACTGAGTTTTGTGGTAGATTGTGCCATTTGATCCTATGTATTTTTCCGTTATTTACTCCTACCACCCACTTCGTTTTTTGGTATTTTCAACAAAAACCACATCCTTAAAGGATGCTTTACTTTGTTAACCTAATGACTGCATATTAAAAAACCATTCTGCATTTTGTGTGGTTAAGAGCAGCAGCAGTCGGATGATGACGATGATACTCTTAAAAGGAAATAAAATAAATAAAAATTCAACAACAAAATAACCAACATCGACCGCCGTATTAAAAACCCAACTGCGAGTATTTTATCCACATACGTAACTCTACGGGATTTTCTACCGCTCACTTCTTTGTCATTAGTTATCGATATGGTTAAGTTGTATGCCTTTTTCCAGTTGTTGGCTTTTTTGTGTAACGCATTTAAGTAGCAGCAAAAGGTCGGAAATTTATTGTGACATTTTTGTGGTTGAATAAATTCAGAAGCGTCAATGAGTGTGTCTGCCGATCGGCCTTAAACCGAAAAGTTGTTATTTAAATACACAGAGGTATGAAATGTCTTGTGGTGTTGTTTTTTTATTTTGTTCCCTTCTTTGTGGCCACTTGGAGTATATGGAATGGAGGGGAATGTATTGTAATGAAAATTAGATACTTTCTTCGTACTATGCAGTTTAATTTTTAAAGGGCGTATGTTGCACCCAACGAAATTCAATTCGATTTTAATAAAGATCAGAAAAAAATTACAGAAATGGTTCAATAGTAACAAATAAAGAAATATGTATTCATAAATTATTCTATATATATATATCCTTAAAAAAAATTTATAACTACAATATTGAAAAAATCTTTAAAAAATCAACGATTTTTCCATTTCTAATATAAAAAACCCGCTATTTAAACAAAATAAAAACTTTTATTAACCATCTTTTAAAAAAATTAAGATTTTTTTTAAATTTTCTGAAAAAAAATGATTTTTCGAAAAATATTCTTTAAAAATAATTTTTTTTCAATTTTCCCGTGTTTTCGCGAAATGTACTTAGAAAATTATTTTTCTTTTAAAAATGATTTTTGTAACAAATGTTCTTCAAAAAATCCACGTCTTTTTCAAATATTAAAAAAAATATTCTGTTAAGACTCCAATTTTTGAAAAAATATTCTTTGAAACAGACACAATTTTTGAAAAATATTCTTTAAAAATCCAAAATTTGGAAAAGTATTCTTTAAAATATCCACGATTTTTGAAAAAATATTCTTTAAAATATCCACGATTTTTGAAAAAAATATTCTTTATTAATCCACGATTTTTGAAAATATATACAATAAAAGATCCACAATTTTAAAAAAAAAAAATTCTTAAAAATCAACGATTTTTAAAAAATCCACAATTTCTGAAAAAAAATCCTAATTTTTGAAAAAATATACTTAAAAAAAGCACGATTTTTGTAAAACTTTTTTTAGGAAAATCCACGATTTTTTAAAAAATAATATTTAAAAATTTACCATTTATAAAAAAATATTGTTTAAAAACTCACGATTTAAAAAAAAATCTTTAAAAAATCGACAATTTTTGAAAAATATTCTTTAAAATAACCACAATTTTTGAAAAATATTCTTTAATATTTTTTTGAAAAACATTCCTTAAAAAATACATGATTTTTAAACAAATATTCTTTAATAAAAAATAATTTTAAAAAAACAAAATCGGCGATTTTTAAGAAAAATATTCTTAAAAAAATTTACGATTGTTTGAAAAAAATATTATTAAAAAAATGCACGATTTTTTAAAAATGATATTTAAAAAAATCATAATTTTTTAAAAATATTATCAAAAAAATTCACGATTTTGGAAAAATATTCTTTAAAAAATCCACAATTTTTGAAAAATATTCCTTAAAAATTTCACGATTTTTGAAAAATATTCTTTAAAAAATCCATGATTTTAAAAAAAAAAATACTATTTCAAAAATCTACGACTTTTCAAAAAATTATTGTTTAAAAATCTACGATTTTTGATCAATTATTCTTTACGATATCAACGATTTTCTATATTTTCCTAAAAAAAAATTTTTAAATCTAGTATAAAAAAAATCTAAAAAAAATCAATAATTTTTTCATTTCTGATATAAAAAACCCGCGATAAAATAAAATTTTTTATTAACCATCTTTAAAAAAATTAAGATTTTTTTATATTTTCTGAAAATAATGATTTTTCGAAAAATATTCTTTAAAAATTATTTGTTTTTTTCAAATTTCCTATATAAATTAATTTTTCGAGAAATGTTCTTAAAAAAATATATTTCTTTTAAAATTTTCTTTAAAAATAATTTTCTAAAAAATGTTCCTAAAAAATCCAAAAATTTTGAAAAATATTTCTTAAAAAATTTACGATTTTTGAACAATATTCTTTAAAATATCTACAACTTTTGAAAAAAAAATTTAAGAAATCTAATATTTGTGAAAAAATATTCTTTAGATATCCACGATTTTTGAAAAAATACTTAAAAAAATCTACGTTATATGAAAAACTATTCTTCAAAAAAATCAACGATTTATATAATAATATTTAAAAATGTACGATTTATAAAAAATATTCTTGAAAAATGCACGATTTTTAAAAAAAAATATTCTTTAAAAATCGAAAAATTATGAGAACTATTCTTATAAAATCCAAGATTTTTGAAAAATATTCTTTCAAAATTGCTGAAAAAATTATTCATTAATAATCCAGGATTTTTGAAAACATATCATTTAAAATTTGAAAAATATTCCTTAAAAAATTCACGATTTTTAAACAAAAATTCTTAATAAAAATAATTTGAAAAAAATATTCTTTAAAAAATTCACGATTTTTGAAAAAATATTCTTAAAAAAATCCACGATTTTTAAAAATATTATTTAAAATATTCATATTTTTTTTTTTAAATATTATTTAAAAAATTCACGACTTTGGAAAAAATTGGAAAATCCACAATTTTTGAAAAATAATCTTTAAAAAATCCATGATTTTTGAAAAATATTCTTTAAAAAATACATGATTTAAAAAAAATCCTTTAAAAATTCACGAGTTTTGAAAAAATATTCTAATAATACACGATTTTTGAAAAACTATTTTTTAAAAAATCCACGACTTTTCAAAAAATATTTATTAAAAAATCAACGGCTTTTGAAAAAATACTTATTAAAAAATTCACGATTTTTGAAAAAATATTCATTAAAAAAATCCACGATTTTTCAAAATATTATTTAAAATATTCATATTTTTTTAAAAAATATTACTTAAAAAATTCACGACTTTGGAAAAAATTGGAAAATCCACAATTTTTGAAAACTAATCTTTAAAAAATCCATGATTTTTGAAAAAATATTCTTTAAAAAATACATGATTTAAAAAAAAACTCCTTTAAAAATTCACGAGTTTTGAAAAAATATTCTAATAATCCACGAATTTTGAAAAACTATTTTTAAAAAATCCACGACTTTTCAAAAAATATTTATTAAAAAATTCACGGCTTTTGAAAAAATATTTATTAAAAAATCCACGATTTTTTAAAACATACATTGTTTCACAACATCCCATACAGGCCAAGAGAGACTTCTCTCATATCAATGAGTGCACCCCGCGATTCATATTTAGCTCAATGATATGGGACCTACTGTTTGTCGCCGAGTCTGAACGGCGTGTCTTAAGACACCACTTGTGGAGAAGTTTTTCAAGGCTGAAATACTCAGGAAATGTCGCCAACATTACTGAGGGGTATTTTGCCACCGTTGAAAAATGTTTGATGTTGCCTGGCCGGGAATCGAACCCCCGACCTTCTGCGTGCAAGGCGGGCCTGCATACCATTGCACCAAGGTGGCACCCTAAACATATTCTTTAAAAAAATCCATGATTTTTCAAAAATTTTCCTTAAAATATGCACGAGTTTTGAAAACGATTCTTCTAAAAAGTCCAAATTTTTTGAAAAAATATTTGACTATTTTGAAAAGCAAAATTCAAATCGACGATTTTTGAAAAAATATTCTTTAATATATCCACGATTTTCTATATTTTCTTAAAACAATAATTACAAAATATAATATAAAAAAATCTTTAAAAAAAACAATGATTTTTTCATTTCTTATATAAGAAAAACGCGATTTAAACAAAATAAATTTTTTTATTAACCATCTTTTAAACAAAAACAAGATTTTTTTAAATTCTCAAAAAAAAATGATTTTTCGAAAAATATTCTTTAAAAATGATTTTTCGAGAAATGTTCTTAAAAAATATTTTTCTGTTATGAAGTTATAGTTGACCTTTGGACTCTACTTTCTTTAGATTTATTTTGGCTTGAGGTCATATTAAATTAAAAACAAATGTGGTTTTTTGTTTTTATTTTATTATTTTTATTGATCCAATATTTCGATCATCTTTGATGATCATCCTCAGGGATTGACTTTAAAAAACAAAAACATTTGTTATATAAAAATATAAACAAAATTAGAAAAACAATAATTACATTGATATTTCACACAACAAATTCTTCTTCCACACTTCTCAAATTGCAAATTTGTGTTTCTCAATCAGGCTTCGGTAAATCTGTGCACAGTGTTCTGTATCCGTCTTATAGTTCATTCTATGCTCTACGGGGACGTTTACAATGTGCAACATTTCTAACATATATCTTCTTTTGTAGTTTGTCGTTATTAAGTTTGTCGTTATCAGCATCTCATCATCATCAATTTCTTGATTTGCTATTCTTGTTTTGAAATCAACTGCGTCCTTTATGTTATATTTTGACTCTTTCGTTAGAACCTTTAATATAGTTGACATGTACTTAGATAATTCATAAATGGGCGAGTTTATGAAAGAGCAAATTGGTCGGAGTGGAATGCTTTCCTTGTGGATTTTTGGAAGTCCATATATTTTAGGGGGTACTGCAGTTCTGTTTATTAACTTGTTCTTTTCCGACTCACTAATTATGTTGGATTCAAAAAGTTTCAATACTAACTTATTGCATTTTTCTTGAAGTCCTGAGGTCGGATCCTTCCTGATTCGCCTGTATGTACAGATATCCATAAGAATTTGATTCATTTTATCTTCGTATTCGCTCTTTAGCATTGCCACAGTCTTACCACCTTTGTCCGAATTAAGTATTAGTAGATGCTTATTTTCTTTCAGAAATTTTGTCGTTTGGTTCATTGTATTCAATGTAAATCGGTCTCTCTTTCCTAATTTTGTATTTCTCAAATGGTCGTTAATGAGCGTTACTAAATTAATCCTCGCATTCTCTTGTTGTTCTCTACTACATATAGTTTGGATACACTCTTCTCCCTCTGCTATGACGCTAAACAAGGGGAACGTCGTTTTTGTAGTTGGTAGAGAGAACTTTGGTCCTAGTGACAATAAGGATTCGCGGTATTTTACATACAATGACAAGATTTATGAGCAGCAAAGAGGGACACCAATGGGATCACCAATTTCACCTATAATCGCCGATATCGTCATGGAAAAATTACTTGACGAAAGTATGAACAAATTGACTGTCAAACCACGACTACTAACTAAATATGTAGATGACATTTTTTGCATCGTAAAGAAAGTGGAAATCAATAATACTCTTAATGCATTAAACGGATATAATAAACAATTGCGCTTCACTATGGAATGCGAATCCAATAAACAACTCCCGTACCTTGACTCAACAATACACAGACATGGCAAAAAGTTATTGCTAGATTGGTACCAAAAACCTACTGCGTCCGGTAGAATAATAAATTTTCATTCGAAGCATCCCCGGCGCATAAAGATAAATACGGCAACAAATTTTATTCGAAGGGTACTAAGTATCAGTGACAAAAATTTCCACCATAAAAATCTTAAATTTGTCCGAAAAATTCTCAAAATGAACGATTTTCCTAACAAAACCATCGACAAACTAATAAAAGTTGTGAAAAACAACAAAAACAGCAGTACCGAAACAAAAACCGAGAAAATTTACAAAAAATCCACATATGTACCTGGCTTCTCTGAACGATTTTCCAACTCGAATCTGTACGACAAAGACAAATATCAAATCGCACTAAAAAGTAACAACACTAATAGTAAACAATTTTTCAGCCGCACAAAATCAAAAACACCGCCTGATGAAAAATCAACTCTAGTTTACAAAATCAAGTGCAATGGTGACAATTCCAATATATGCCCAAAGGTGTATGTTGGAACAACGAAGACAAAACTGAAAACTAGGATAAGTGGTCACAAGTCTGATCAAAAGGCAAAGACTAGACCGTTAGAGCAAAAAACAGCTGTCGCAGCGCATTGCGCCTTAACTGGGCATACGCCCAATTTTAAGGAGGTGGACATCCTGGCGCAGGAGACAAACTACAAAAGAAGATATATGTTAGAAATGTTGCACATTGTAAACGTCCCCGTAGAGCATAGAATGAACTATAAGACGGATACAGAACACTGTGCACAGATTTACCGAAGCCTGATTGAGAAACACCAAAAACATTAGTTGATATTTGCAATTTGAGAAGTGTGGAAGAAGAATTTGTTGTGTGAAATATCAATGTAATTATTGTTTTTCTAATTTTGTTTATATTTTTATATAACAAATGTTTTTGTTTTTTAAAGTCAATCCCTGAGGATGATCATCAAAGATGATCGAAATATTGGATCAATAAAAATAATAAAATAAAAACAAAAAACCCCATTTGTTTTTAATTTAATATGACCTCAAGCCAAAATAAATCTAAAGAAAATATTGTTCTTTTAAAATTTTCTTTAAAAAAATTATTTTTTAGAAAATGTTCCTAAAAAATCCACGAATTTTTAAAATTATTTTGAAAAAAAAATATTCTTTAAAAAATCCACAATTTTTGAAAAAAATAGTCTTTAATAATCCACGTTTTTGAAAACATATTGTTTAAAAAATCAAGCATTTTTGAAAAAAAAATTTATAAGATATATTTTTTATATATTTGTGAAAAAAATATTCTTTAAGATATCCACGATTTTTGAAAAACTATTCTTCAAAAAATCCACGATTTATATAATAATATTTAAAAATGTACGATTTATAAAAAAATATTCTTAAAAAATCCACGATTTTTTAAAAATATTCTTTCAAAATGTTTTGATAAATATTCCTTAAAAAATCCGCGATTTTTACAAAACTATTCTTTGAAAAAATAATTTGAAAAAAACATTCTTTAAAAATTCAAGAAATATTCTTGAAATATTCTTTATAAAATTAACGATTTTGGCAACAAAAAAAATATTCTTACAAAATCCACAATTTTTTAAAAATATTATTTTAAAAATTCATAATTTTTTTAAAGATATTATTTAAAAAATTTTCGATTTTGGAAAAATTTGGAAAATCCACAATTTTTGAAAAATATTCCTTAAAGATTCCACGATTTTTGAAAAAATCAATGATTTTTGAAAAAAATATTCTTTAAAAAATCCATGATTTTTCAAAAAATATTTATTAAAAAATCCACGATTTTTGAAAAAAAAAACTTTATTAAAAATCTACGATTTTTGGAAAATTATTCTTTAAAAATTATTTAATATTTATTTATTATTTAAAAAAATATTCTTTAAGACATGCACGATTTTTGAAAAAATATTATTTAAAAAACATTAAAAACATTCTTTAAAACATTCACGATTATAAGAAAAATACTTTAAAAAATCACCGATTATTTTAAAAGTACCTTTGGGAACCTATTGTTATTATTAGACAAATATATGTCTGAAATGTATCCCTAAAGATAATTGACGATGTCAATCGAAATATCGCAATAAAAAACAAAACTGAGCGAAAAAAACAAACACAGCTTTTTACTGACCTTAAGCCGACAAATATCATCATATAAAAATTGCAAGATAACAGGTCAGCAATACATAACAGCAAAATCTATTTTTACAAGAAAAAACTATATTGTAAAGAATATTCTTTAAAAGTCCACGATTATTAGAAAAAAATATTCCTAAAATTCCTGTTAACAGAACTTAACATTTTCTTGCAAAATAAGTCTCTGTTATTGATCATTCTCTTAACCCCGGGCGGAATAAGCTAGTTTTGTATTTATTTTTTTAAATTCTGTAGTGTTTCACTCCATTTAACTTTAGTTTTATTTATTTTTCATGCTTTTAGGGTATATTAACTACCTTCCTAAGTGTTTGTATGTATAACAGATGTTGAGTGCTGGAGCGTGTAGTGCTCAGCTATTACACAAAAAAGTCAAGATTCATATGGATACTAGTGGGAAAAATATGAAGTTGAAGTAAAAAGCTTTTCACATGGATCCATCTATGGTTTAGTATGATTTAATGGAAAAAGAATATTTATTTATGCAAAAAAGCACAGGCACACATACATATGCATACTTTCACACTTTTATGAGGATAAAAAGTGCAAAAATGTACACACATATACATTTTTATGGGAATGCACAGTGGGCAATTTTACAAAAAACCTGGCCAAAACTCTAAAAATGAATGGATTCAAGCCTAACCTTGGTTTCTTATGTTTTTCGGGTCGCTGATTTCATTTTTCGTATTTTTTAACCCTTAGACGGTCATTGAGGGGGTCTTTCTGGTCCCTTCTCCTATTAAATGAGTTCGTATCGGATCAAAATATTCTACAAATTTGTTCGCCATCAAATTTTACTATAGGTCCCGGAATACACTAAAACTCTATATCTTACCTAAATTCCAGAAATATGCAAAATTGAAAAAAAAATTAGGGTTAAGGTCGTACTTCTTGTGAATTTAGATAAAATTGTGATACAAAACATCATTTTGGAATAATGGCGTCAAAGACAATAATGTTCTTCGTTAAATTCCACTATATGTCACCAATGAATTACAATTTGTGTAAGAAAAGACGTGCAAGTATGATATTGAAGTTTCAAATTTTATTCCATATTATATATATATTATATATTCCATAAAAACGAGAAGGGCAAATATGGGCAGGATGTTTGGATGTAATTTGGTAAAAAACTCTTCCCTTTTTATGAAATGATAAGTTACATAGCCCAACTCGATCTTACTCATAACTATTTTCATCGCTTTTTGTGAAAATTTATCTTAAAAAAATGAACAAGTACAAATATCAATTATTGAAAACGCGCACTTCATTCGCGACACTGAACGTTTTGAATACGTTTCGCATACCTTTAATTACAATTACAAAAAAAAAAAATAAAACAAACCGCTGTTTATTTTGGATATTATAAGATTTTAATAAACAACTTAAATATTGAGAAAAAATTTTTTTTTCTAAATGGGGTCACTTTGGCCCCCTTTTATACCCACTTACTAAACAATAAACGTATATATTTTTGCACAACTACACGCAGTGGACTCCTGTAAACAATATTTGACACTATTTAGGGTAAATTGATGAAATGGGTTTTTCGATTTATGGCCAGGTTTTTTGGGAAATTGGCCACTGTGGAATGTTATAATAACTTAAGTAATTAAAAGTTATATTTGTTGTTGTTCTTCTTCTTGTTCTGTTATTATGGCATTTACATGTTTGCAGTAATAATAATAAAAAATGCACAAAGAGAGTAGTTTGAATTGGGTGGGTAATGGGTTAGTGGGACGGCTTATTTAGTTAATTGGAAGATGTGGATGTTACAGTTTGTTTTATTGAATTTTAAAATGGTTTCCAGAAAAAAAGTATTTTTTTTTGTGTGTAAATATTCACAAATCTTCAAATATTCAATTCAATTCTCAGTAATTTTCCCACAAATTTCTTTTAACTTTCCTATAATTTCCTTTTTGAAACACGGGCACTGGATTTTCCATTAGTTTCTTATATGTTATTTTTCCTCCCTCCCTCAATTGTTGGCCCAACTCTCAAGAGCAGACAAATGAATGCCAACACATTTCCTTGTGACATTTCGAGTATTTAAATATCAATTAACGTTGACAACTAGGCATAGCAGGAAAAAAGCTTTATTTTTACTTTACGGAACAAATTGAAAACGAAATAAATGCTTACGTGTGATTACTCAAGTTTGAGGAATTGTGACTGTTTGTTGTTGTTTCCTTTTTTTTAAATAAAATTGATTGAGTTTTATTTGTTTTGTGGCCTAGGAAAAATTGGTTTTAATTTTTTCAATGCAAAAAATAGGAACAAATTTTCTACCAAAATTATGCTGTATTAACAGAGCCACAAATTTTCTATGAAAATTAGGCTCCGTTAACAAGCAACAAATTTTGTATGAAAATTAGGCTCTGTTAACAGAGCAACATATTTTCTATGAAAATTAGGCTCTGTAACAGAGCAACAAATATTCTATAAAAGTTAGGCTCTGTTAACAGAGCAACAAATTTTCTACGAAAATTAAGCTCCGTTAACAGAGCAACAAATTATCTATGAAAATTAGGCTCTGTTAAAAGAGCAACAAATTTTCTATTAAAATTAGGCTCTGTTAACAGAGCAAAAAATTGTCTATGAAAATTAGGCTCTGTTAACAGAGCAACCAATTTTCTATGAAAATTAGGCTCTGTTAACAGAGCAACAAATTTTCTATGAAAATTAATCTCTGTTAACAGAGCAAAAAATTTTCTATGAAAATTAGGCTCTGTTAACAGAGCAACAAATTTTCTATGAAAATTAGGCTCTGTTAACAGAGCAACAAATTTTCTATGAAAATTAGGCTCTGTTAACAGAGCAACAAATTTTCTATGAAAATTAGGCTCTGTTAACAGAGCAACAAATTTTCTATGAAAATTAGGCTCTGTTAACAGAGCAACAAATTTTCTATGAAAATTAGGCTCTGTTAACAGAGCAACAAATTTTCTATGAAAATTAGGCTCTGTTAACAGAGCAACAAATTTTCTATGAAAATTAGGCTCTGTTAACAGAGCAACAAATTTTCTATGAAAATTAGGCTCTGTTAACAGAGCAACAAATTTTCTATGAAAATTAGGCTCTGTTAACAGAGCAACAAATTTTCTATGAAAATTAGGCTCTGTTAACAGAGCAACAAATTTTCTATGAAAATTAGGCTCTGTTAACAGAGCAACAAATTTTCTATGAAAATTAGGCGCTGTTAACAGAGCAACAAATTTTCTATGAAAATTAGGCGCTGTTAACAGAGCAACAAATTTTCTATGAAAATTAGGCGCTGTTAACAGAGCAACAAATTTTCTATGAAAATTAGGCTCTGTTAACAGAGCAACAAATTTTCTATGAAAATTAGGCTCTGTTAACAGAGCAACAAATTTTCTATGAAAATTAGGCTCTGTTAACAGAGCAACAAATTTTCTATGGAAATTAGGCTCTGTTAACAGAGCAACAAATTTTCTATGAAAATTAGGCTCTGTTAACAGAGCAACAAATTTTCTATGAAAATTAGGCTCTGTTAACAGAGCAACAAATTTTCTATGAAAATTAGGCTCTGTTAACAGAGCAACAAATTTTCTATGAAATTAGGCTCTGTTAACAGAGCAACAAATTTTCTATGAAAATTAGGCTCTGTTAACAGAGCAACAAATTTTCTATGAAAATTAGGCTCTGTTAACAGAGCAACAAATTTTCTATGAAAATTAGGCTCTGTTAACAGAGCAACAAATTTTCTATGAAAATTAGGCTCTGTTAACAGAGCAACAAATTTTCCATGAAAATTAGGCTCTGTTAACAGAGCAACAAATTTTCTATGAAAATTAGGCTCTGTTAACAGAGCAACAAATTTTCTATGAAAATTAGGCTCCGTTAAAAGAGCAACAATTTTTTTTTTTAAATTAACAAAAAATTTTCTATAAAAATTAGGTTCTGTTAACAGACTTTTTCGACCTTTTATGTCTTCCCTATATATATATATATTTTTTTTTTTTTTTGCTTTTCCCCAAAGTGTAATTTTCTGCAATTAACAGAGTCCATATTACTTAGCTTTAGATTCCTCTGTTAACTTTAAAGCCTTTCATGCGATTTCTTTTCAATTCTATTTCAAAAACATAATTGAATATTAATGCCAACAATATATTGTTTTGTTGGCGATGGTAGTCTGTTTTGTCTGCTAAGAAAAAAACAACTTAAAATTCTATTATCGAGGTATTAGAAATTCATTCCGTTGCTATTTTTTATTTACAAAGACTAGTTTGTGCTGGGCTGGCCCGCGCCTTAGCAAGCAATTACCGTGTAAAGCCTTTTGAAATTATTTTATAATTTTTTCTTAGAAACAAAAAGAATCAAAAACAACCCACCCTATATAATAGAAAATAGGAAACAAAAGAAAGAAAGAAACCAGGCAGCACTTCAAGACAAATAAGGCCAATTGACATAAGTGATGGAGAGAGTGTAAAGGGGGCGTAATGCTTATTTGCATTTATATATGATGAAAATGATATTAAATTTTGGTTGGGCACTTAACGTTGGTTTTTTGTGGTAAAGAAGGAAGGAAAGCGCAAGAAACATGGCGACTAGGCAAAGCCTCTGGTCTCCTTGGGTATGGTCGGTCCACAACTTGCACTGCTTAAGGCAATATACAATCCGTTTCCATGACTTTGTCACAATAACGTTACGTTTACTATCACGTCATTTTTGATGGCAATGAAAGTGTTTTTTTTTCTATTTATACCCTATACCACAATGTGGAAAAGGGTATTATAAGTTTGTTTTGGTAAAAATTCATGTAACACCGCGAAATATTCGTCGGAGACCCCTAATGTGGTATACCAATCTTCATATCTCGACGAGATAAAGCGATTTTGAGATGTGTGTCTGTCCGTCCGTCCGTCCGTCTGTCCATTATAAATTGTAAACACGCTCCAGGCAGCAATTATGGACCGATCGTCACGAAATTTTGTATGGCGGTCGGGTTCAGATCAGAATAGATCCCTAATCTATTTGGTGATGATCGTGAAATATTTAGCGGGTGAAATGGACCAAAAACATAATATTTATCCAATTTTCTAGCGGCTCTGTAGGTCTCAATAATAGTCCGATCAACGCGTAATTTTAAATAAGGTAAGAGCATATCACAAAGGAGAAGCTTGCAATTTGAGATGGCGATCGGATAATATTTAGAGGGTTAAATGGACCAAAACTTTTGTGTGTAAATTGTGAAAATTTTTAATATACAGCTTATATCTTAATTCCTGGAAGTGACATTCCGGACAAGTGAGATGTACATGAAAGTGGAACGCTTGACCTTTCAATTGATGCCAATTATGTTGGTGTGCATGATCAGATAACAGAGTTACAGCCTAATATATTCCGTTATTTGTTTGTAGTGTAATAATAAACTCGCTAGAAGTCGCAATTATACATCAATAGTCTCGAAATTTTGCACCGGGTAAGATGCCTACAATTTTGAATGATGATCTGATATTCTTTAGCGGGTGAAATGGATCATTACTTTTGTATGAAAAATAAAACAAATATTTTTTGTCGATATTTTAATTCTTTGAGGACATATATATTTCGCAAAGTAGCCTACATATGGAAAAAAAGTACTGACCTTTCCTCCGATGTAAATTGCAATAAAGTGTTTGCTAGATAACGGGCCTACTGCCTAATATATAATGGGTTCTGTGTAGAGAACCACATTTTTATCCCATGCTGTATATTGTCTCTCCAAAAGTTTATGTAACACCACGAAATATTCGTCCTAGACCCCTTATTTGGTATGCCAAAATTCATATCTCGACGAGATAAAGCGATTTAGCGATGTGTGTCCGTCCATTAAAAATTGTAAACAAGCTTAAGGTCGCAATTATGGACCGATTGTAACGAATTTTTTAAGGAGGTTGGGTTCGGGCCAATGTGAAATGTTTAGGGAATGAAGTGGACCAAAAACAAAATTTTAACCAATTTTGTAGCGGCTCTGTAGGTCAAAATAATAACCCGCAAAATTTTAAACAGAGTTTAAGTTTATGATGAAGAAGAAGGGTACAAACCAACGTGAAGATCAGATAATACTTAGCGGGTTAAATGGACTGAAACTTTTGTGTGAAATTGGTAAAACTTTCAATGACGTAGCGGTTAAACAACGGAAGTAGTAGTACTACATAAGTGGGTTTCATTACATTTTAGTTTGTGTGAACTAAATTTTCCTTTCCTGCTACAAAAATGTCTTTGTCATGCAAGATAACTTTTTGGTTTTGGTCATAAGTATTATACATCTCTGATATTTGACTATTAAATTTTCACAATCATTGAAAAGAAGTTCCGTGGAGAGCGATTGTTCAGGGGTAGTGGTATAGGGTATCCCATGGTCGGCTCCGTCCGACTATGGAATTTTCTTACTTGTTTTCCCATGCTTCTTGTACTGCTGATGCCGCAAGTATTCTTTCTATTTTTTCATTGGATTTTTACTAACTCTCTCTATCTCTCTTACCATTAAATAAGTATAAAATTTAAATAGAGATAGAAAACTACAAACTTTTTTAAATCAAAATACGAAAAAACTGCGACGAACAAGACACATTGTGTTTCCGTTTAGTGCAGGCCTGCTTAAGGTGCGCACCTGAGCTGTCGGTGTGTGTCAATTTTCTCACACACACAATTTAAAAAGAGAGCTTTTGTTTTTGTTTTGAATATTTTCAAAATTAAAAATCAGTCTCTATTGAACATTCAATGAGGAAGGTTCTGTTTTCGAATTTGTCTATGAATTTATATGCGTACACTGAAAAAATGAATGAAGATACTGAATACGAATTTTTATTTGCCTAAAATTTTTACGGCAAATTAGAGTGTTTGGTTTGTCAACGCACTTTGGTTTGTCACGAACTTGATTTGCAACAAATTATAACATCAACAGTCACATTTGGTCAAAATAAAATAATTATTCTACTCTATATTTTGAAATATAAAGTAAAAAAAAAACTGTTACGATATTTCTCACAGTATACAGAGAGACAAAGGAAAATTGAAATTTGTGTATTTCAAAACCAACACAATTACAAAATGTGTTTGTATGTGTCTGAGCAGGCCTGGTTTAGTGTAGAATATTAAGTGGAGTATGGAAGCGAACAAGAGAAAAAAGCGAAAAAACAGTCGTGTCTATTAACGGAAACTAAAATTATGCAAACAACGGATACAAGGGAGCCTATAAAATCTGCACCATGTCCACAGCCAAGCATTTAATGGCACACATACACATCAAAAAAGCTATTGCAATTTTTCACTTGCGAAGAAAGGACATTTTTGTAATTTTGAGTCAAAATATATGTAAATTATTCAAATAAATAATAATTTATATATTTTTTGCCTTCTAAAAGAAGAAAAAGACTGTTGCTCTGTTAATAACAGAGTCCAGAAGAACAGATGAATGTTAGCATCTTTTTTCATAGATTTTTTTTATTTTATTTATTTTAGCTCGGTTAACAGAGCCTAATTTCCATAAAAAATTTTTAGCTCTGTTAACAGAGCCTAATTTTCATAGAAAATTTTATATAGGAAATTTGTAGTTCTGGTAAAAGAGCCTAATTTCCATAGAAAATTTTTAGCTCTGTTAACAGAACCTAACCTAGACTAAAACATCTGGTATCCAGCTTCACCCCAGGGAATGAAAGACTTGCTGCAATTCGAATAAAAGCTAAATTCTTCAACATCAGCTTTATTTGCGCTCATGCTCCCACTGAAGAAAAGGACGAACAGACCAAAGATATATTTTACGAGCGCTTAGAAGAAACATATGAACGTTGCCCTGCCCATGACATTAAAATCATTCTAGGCGATTTTAATGCCAAAATTGGAAAGGAGAATATCTTTGGCCCAACAGTCGGGAAATTCAGCCTCCACAGTGAAACATCTGACAATGGTATGAGGCTGATAGACTTTGCAGCTGCAAAAAACATGGTAGTTAGCAGTACTAGATTTAATCATCTCGATATTCATAAGGGCACCTGGCTGTCTCCAGATCAGAAAACAAGAAACCAAATTGATCATGTTGTGATAGATGGAAGTACGATCGTTCCGAGGCGCAAACATTGATTCGAACCACTACCTTGTTGCAGCAAAGGTACGCACCCGCTTAAACGTAGCAAACAAAGTACGAACGGACACAACACGAAAGTTAGACATCGGTAAGCTGCAATCACAACAGATAGCCACAGCATATTCCACTCAACTAGCCCAATTGCTTAATCAAAGCACTCCTCATCCCGATAACATATCAGGTCAATGGCAAAACATTGCCCACTCCATGCAAACAGCCGCAAAATCCATACTTGGATACCAGAGACCTCCAGCAAGGAGTCCATGGTATGATGAGGAGTGTCGTGCTGCCACCGAAGAGAAAAATGCGGCATATAAGGCTACTTTACAATCCGTAGCAACGCGTAGCGTACGAGAGAGATACAGGGAGAAAAGGAGAGAGGAGAAACGTCTTTCCGCAGGAAAAAGAGAGAGATGGAAAAGCGGGAGTGTGAAAAAATCGAGATGTACAGGAGCCAGAATGAAGTCCGAAAATTCTACCAAAGAGTCAAGCATCATACTGATGGCTTTGGTACAGGCACATCCTCCTGTAGAGACCAGCAAGGTAATTTGGTAACTGATACAGATAGTGTACTCAGGATATGGAAAGAACATTTTTCAAATCTGTTGGTATCCAATAGCAGCGAAGACGACGAAGATACCACAGTCCCAATCCCAGAAGATGGTATTGAATGTATACCGCCCAGCCAAGATGAGGTAAAGACAGCAATAAATCGGCTGAAGAATAATAAGGCAGCAGGGGCCGATGGCTTACCAGCCGAGCTGTTCAAAACCAGAGGCGACACGCTGATAAGGTGTATTCATCAGCTAGTTAGCACCATCTGGCAGGAAGAACGAGTACCCGACGATTGGAACCTGAGTATCCTGTGCCCCGTCCACAAGAAGGGAGATAAGACTGTATGCTCTAACTATAGGGGCATAAGTCTACTCCCTATTGCCTACAAGATCGTGTCAGGGATATTGTGCGAACGACTAAAGCCTATGGTCAACGAGATAATTGGACCATACCAATGCGGCTTTAGACCTGACAAGTCCACCATTGACCAGATATTTACCCTGCGGCAAATCCTGGAGAAGACCCAAGAGATGCAGATCGACACCTACCACCTTTTTGTCGATTATAAAGCAGCCTTCGACAGCCCGCTGCGTTCAAATATATTCCAAGCAATGTCTGAATTTGGTATTCCCCCAAAGCTCATCCGGCTTTGTAAAATGACTTTAACTGACACGAGGTCCTCAGTTAAAATAGGAAAGAACCCCTCCGAAGAGTTTGGTACCAAAAGAGGTTTCAGACAAGGAGACAGCCTTTCGTGTGACCTCTTCAACATCCTGCTAGAAAAGGTTATACGAGAGGCAAACGTCAAAAGAAGTGGCACAATCTACACCAATAGTCACATGTTACTTGTTTATGCTGATGATATAGACATCATGGGCCGATCAGTAAAAGAAGTAACTGATACCTTTATAAAGGTCGAAGGATAATCTGCTAGAGTGGGTCTGGCGGTAAACGGTGAGAAGACCAAGTTGATGGTGTCGACGCGCAATGCGTCCATTGAGCTCGGACCGACTGTGGAAGTTGGTTCCTATAATATTGAGGTAGTAGAAGACTTCGTCTACCTCGGCACCTCCGTAAACTCAACAAACGACATCAGCTGTGAAATAAAAAGAAGAATTGTATTGGCCAACAGATGCTATTTGGATTAAGTAAGCAGTTTAAAAACAAAGCCACATCTCGTCAAACAAAAATAACGCTCTACAAAACACTGATACTACCCGTGCTGATGTATGGCTCCGAAGCCTGGGTACTTGCGCAAGCAGACATGGCAGTGCTCGGTGTGTTTGAGAGAAAAATTCTTCGAAAGATCTACGGACCAATCTGCGTTGACGATGAATATCGACGTCGCATGAACCACGAGCTGTATCTGCTATACAACGACATCAATATTGTTAAACGTATCGAGATGCGTTGGCTAGGCCATATCATAAGAATGAGCGATGGTGAACCCGCTAAAAAGGCGTATGAATACATGCCACATGGCGGTGCACACAGATTTGGCAGGCCAAGGAATAGATGGCGCAAACAAGTGGATGATGAGATGAAAAGGCGCGGTATTCCAGAGTGCAAAGCAACAAATAGAGAGGAATGGAGATCTCTTCTTAATTCGGCCTATAGAACAAATGTTCTGTAATGGGCCAGCTAAGTAAGTAAGTAAGTAAAGATTGAATAGCTTTTTTCGAAGCAGCCTACGCAGAGTCATGAAAAATGCATTCCGTTCTTCACATTTTGACAATGTCCGATTTGAATCCATTTCATAACATTTTCACATTTTAGCAATGTTTAGATTTATAATAACTTTTTGCAAAGAAAATTCTCAAGAACACAAGAATCAATTTATTTCATGGTATTTTAATTATTCAGCAAAATGTTTGTATCCAAAAAGATAATCATAGGTGCAAGAAATATCAGACTGTATATTTGTTTGTATACAAAATTAGTTAAATCATGAACTATGTCTTTTTAAGTGAAAGAAGTCATGATTTTTACAAGGGCATGGTGCAGCTAGGATGCAATCAATTTTAGATGTTTATCACCTATTTTGCATGACTCTATGCAAGAAGCGTTTTAAGATGTTTTTGGGTATTTTTAAGTATTAAAGGTAACTTTCTAGAATAAAAGTATTTGATTTTTATTTGCACTCAATCGCTTTTTAAAATGATTTATTTGAGATATTCCATTGTTTTATATGCATTATATTTCAATTTCATTAAGACTATCGAACTATTATCAAACTACTGTTTTTTCAAACAAAAATGTTCTAAAAAACATGAGTTTGTTAGTAATTTGAAAGAAACTAGAGAAAGAGGCCATAAATATTAATTAGAAGTTACCACAACTCTTTTAAATACTCATTTCCAAATGGCCCTGAGGTCTCAAATCAATAAAAAATCCTCGCTTAATAGATTTTAACTTCTCCCATATCCTCAAAATGCATGCTTGCGAATCAATTTTTAAATTAATCGAAAAATCAATTCAAAGTACATTCCATGAAATGTATATTTATCCACTACAAATAACTAATGCAAAATGTGTGCTTAAGAAGTAAATTAGACAGTATCCTCACTGCACCATGCCCTTGTAAAAATCAAGTCTTCTTTCACGTAAAAATATGTAGTCCGAAATCACTTGCACTCATGATTCAACTACTTCTTTGGCTACAAACATTTTACTGGGTATGATCAAAAATGCGACTTCGATGAAAGCGCAAGACGATACCTGAAAGGATAGACTGATATAGTCCATTTTGGAAATGGAGCTAATTTTGGAAGTCAAACTAGTAGGTCGGCGTAAGATTTAGAGCTTTTGGACTGATATAACCATTGACTCACCCACGAAAAATACAATGTCGCTGTAAACAAGACCTCAAGTGAATCGATCTATATTCGAACCTACTATAGGTCTCGAAAAAATCGAATTGGACTTTGCTTAAGATTTTAGAGAAATATTTCGAAGTTTGGCAAGGGAAGTATCCAAAATATTGCGAGATCCAAATTTTGGACAAAATCTGTAGATCTGTTCGAGAGTTATTTATAATGGTTTGGGAAATTGCTGTCATGACATTGTTTTATAAGGAAACGATACAGTCAGTGAATTGCCCAATTTGAATTTCCATATCTCAAAAACAATTTTCACTGCTACAACATTTTTTTTAGTTCCATTTGGATAGGGCTTGTGGTTTTCCTGCAAAACGGTCAAAACCTGAAATACCCTAAAAATGCGTTTTTTATTTTTTTCGTCTATGAACCCAGGTGCAAGCTTCATTCGTTTAAAGTTGTTTCAAGAGCACCGTGATATACAATACAAATAACAGCAGATTTTAATACAATACCAAATAAACAAAGTTTGAGCATTAATTTCACAACAATAGATTTTTCTCCATTATTTTCTCGCACTATTTAGCAATAAGTTAATATAAAATAGGAATACAAAATATTGATTAAGGCAGTAAATCAGTTTTCTAATTGGTTTTCGAGATATACTCCACGTAAAACCCTTGATATGTCGTATATGTATATTGTCCAATAGACACTTCATTTTATGTACGTCTAATCCGCACGATAATGAATTTGTAATCCTTTTGAATACCAATTCCAAAACACAGGCATGGCATAAGGAAGGCATTCAGTTTTACTGGAAGTTTCTCTCAAAGAGCGTATTCAAACAAAAAATATTAAATATTTCTTCAGACAGCTTGTTGATAGTACATTTTCAGTACAGAACCTTCAGAACAATATCAGTTTTCATTTGAAATTTCGTGCCCCCCCCTATGTACGTCCCTGACTATTTATTATATTTAACACAGCATAATTTTTCTAGAAAATGCTTAGAACTGTGTGAGGTCATCTATAGACAGAAGATCTATGCGAGGTCTCCTGTACACAAATACCTTGATACGGTCTTTCATAGATAGAATACATTTAGGAGGTCTTCTATAGATTGAGGACCTTTTTGAGGTCTTCCGCAGACAGGAGGCCTTTTTAGGTCTCCTATAGTCAACGACTTTTATGAAGCATTTATGAGATTTCCAATTATTTATGAGTTCATTGAAGGGCAGAAAGACTTTTACGGGGACTTCTATAGATAGAAGGCTTTTTTGAAGTCTTCTAAAAATCTTTGCGAGATCTTCTATAGACCTTTATATGATATTCTACAGACAAAAGTCCTTTATAAGTTTCTCTATATAAAGAAGGCCTTTGCTAGGTCACCTGTGAGTTTTATAGATTAAAGGCAGTCTTAAATAATATTATGCATCCACCAATACTTACTCAATTCAATCTCTATTAAACACATACACATATAAGGGCTTAAGTACTCCGTTTGAATGTCCTGCCAAGAGTCAATGTGAGCTCTATTAGAAAAAAAAACAAACTCTGAACATGCACTTCACATGAAATATTTTGTATGTACTATTATTTATTATAACTACAACAAAACAACAACAGCAACAAAGGTCCCAAAAACAAGCCCCATTTTGTTCCAATTGACTCTTGTACTCATTTTTCCCAACACAACCTCTGTAATTTAACACCCAGATACACGGATAAGCTCAACAATTATTGCAACATTACAAACATAGAGAAGTGCAAAAACACAACATCCAAGTCAAGTATCCATAAAACAGCACAGAGGACCACAGGCCAAATAGTAGCTGCTCATTCGTATTTCGTTTGGTTATTTTATTTTTCAAAAACCTTATGTTGTGTTGTCCTAAGGTGCTCTAACCGAACATGCATTTATTTTTTGTTTAAATAAAAAAAAACTTTAGACTTTATTGCATTTTATATTGTCATGGTCTGTTGCTGTTGCTTGCTGTCCAGTTTTTGTTCTTTGTTTTGTTTTAATGCTTCAAACAATTTAACACATAAATTCTGACACTTGACTGGTCGGTGAATTACACTAAAAGGACATTTATTTAATGTTGATGATGAGTGACTGGGTAACTGGCAGGATGGTTGGTGACATGAACTCGCTAGAGAATTTTTTTAATGTACAAATGAGAAGCATTTTGCCACTTGTGTTGCAAATTTTTGTCATACAAAAGTATTTAATGAAAATTTGGTTGCTAAGAAATTTAAAAACGAAAAAGCTGACAACTTTGGCTCAACTTGCTGCAAGTCCTAAAGCTCAATAAAAAAGCCTGCCTCGGTTCAGAGCTACCAATTTTATATGAAAAATAGGCTCTGCTACAAATTTTATGTGAAATTTAGGATCTACTAACAGAGCAATTATTTTTCTACGAAAATAAATTAACTATGAATATTACATTCTGTTAACAGAGCGACACATTTTTTATGAAAATTGAAGTCTGTTAACTGAGCAAACATTCTCTATGAAAATTAGGCTCCGTCCCACAAATATTCGATAAAAATCAGGCTCAAATTTTCTATTAAAGTTAGGCTCTGTTAACAGAGCAACACATTTTCTATGAAAATAATTAAAAAAAATATCAGTCGGCTTTGCCGACAGAGATATACCCTCAGCCAGTGTGGATTTCCAAAAAAAAAAAAAAATTATGGGCGTATGAACGGACAGAAATATGGATTGGATTAAAGCTCAAAAACTTGCGGGAAATATCGATAAATAGGACTTTTGTACCATACAAGCTACGAAATGGATAATATCGGGCCACTAGGAAAACCTTCGGTAAAAACGTCCAAAGGATCTTCCAACAGACCCTTAACAACACAAATATGTTGAACATTTGTATGGGTGGTACCCCAAGGATTGGGCCGATTGGGTCCAAATTTGAACATAAACTAAGCTTGGGCAAAATATTTTGAGATCGAATATTTGGACCAAATCGGTTGCTACTTTTGTGAGATATTGCGCTTATCATTTTAGCGAATACTTTCGAACTTTTGTCGGTGAGGTACCGGAAGCAGTGGACCTATAAGCACTACCTTCAAATTTCATCTAATATTCGAAGAAATATTACGATATCGAAAATGTGGAGGAACGCAGTGTTCGGTTCGAGCTCTACAGCCCCTACATATGGTGCCATAGGGGTTTTAACTCCTTTCGGGCTGTTTCCTCAAGAAGTATGGACATGTCCCTGAAAGAACTTTTACTATCGTAATTGAGGCAGAGAATGCAAGATGCATCAAAAAAAAAATCTAAGTGATTCGAGAGCAGGTCTTAAAGTAAATTTATCCAAAATTTTGTGTGGGAGGTACCCGAAGGAGTGAACAAAACAAATACAGTCCATATTCGAACCTGATCTATATCTGGTAAATACGAGGGCGGTTCGGAAACTTCCTAGCCTATCAATGAAAGAGAATAGTTAGTTTTTCAAAAATATTTTTGTTTTTCAATATAATCTCCTGAAACTTCAATACACTTAGTCCAACGCTTTTCTAGCAATTTTATCCCTTGATTTAAATAGTTTTCCTCAAGGTCTTCAAAATAGTGGTTTACAACTGTAATTGCATCTTCATTTGAGGTAAAACGCTTGCCAGCAAGGAAGTTTTTTTAGATTTGGGAACAAGTAAAAGTTACTGGGAGCTAAATCAGGAGAATAAGGTGGGTGGTCAAGGAACTCGTACTTTAATTCGTTGATTTTAGCCATTGTTAAGACACTCTTGTGCGCTGGTGCGCTGTCTTGATGAAAAATTATTTTTTTTTTTGTTGTAAGCCAGGACGTTTTTCTCGAATTTGATCCAAAAGGTTGCAATAGTACTCTGAATTTATTGTTTTACCCTTTTGCAGATAGTCAATCAATAAAATACCTTTGAAGTCCCAAAAAACCGTTGCCATAACTTTACCAGCCGATTGAATTGTTTTTGCCTTCTTTGGGGCACTTCCTCCAGCTTCAGTCCATTGTTTGGATTGTTCTTTTGTCTCTGGAGTATAGTGGTGGATCCATGTCTCATCAACAGTTATGAAACGACGCTTAAAATCCATTTTATTTCGCTTAAAACGATCCAAACAAGCTTGAGAAATGGTTATTCTTATGCGTTTTTGATCGACTGTTAACAAATGCGGCACCCATCTTGCAGAAAGCTTTTTCATCTGTAGTTCTTCATGCAAAATTAAATGGACTCGATCATTTGAGATGCCCATGATATAGCAATTTCACGCACTTTTATTCGTCGATCATTTAATACCATACCATGCACTTTGGCTACAATTTCTGTTGTTGTTGCTGTTTTTGGACGTCCACTACGTGGTTCATCTTCAATGCTTGTACGACCACTTTTAAATTCAGCAACCCAATGTTTTACTGTTGCATATAAAGGAGCACTTTCACCTAACACATTCACCATATCATTATGAATTTCTTGTCCCGATAAACCTTTTTTATGTAAGTATTTAATGACAGCATGCATTTCTAATTTTTCCATTGTAAAAAAATTGCGGATGCGTCCGAACACCTGTTTCTATATGAAGGAGTTGCCAGATCGAAACAAAATTTAACATGTGTTCATAACAGAGATGGAAGTTTCCAAAACACTTAACTTTTTTCTGTTTATACCGCGCTTTTTGTGCTAGGCTAAAAAGTTTCCGAACTGCAATCGTATATTAGGATGTGTAAAGTATGGACCAAATCGGACACTCCCACCCAGAGTTATCGTGAGCACAACTTTTCTTAACATTTTTTACCTTTTTGGGGGAGGTACCTGAAGGAGTGGACCGATATGGCTTATTTTCGAACTTAAACTAAGTTTGGACAAAATATTAAGAAAGCCAAAATTTGGACAGAATCGGCAGATCCGTACGAGAGTTATCTTGCGCTTCAACCACTACAATGTGCAACGTTCAGGCTATTTTCTTAGGAAGTATGGACTTGTTCCTGATGAAACTTGTACCGTCGTATGGGGGCAGTGAATACAAGTTGTCACAATAAAAATCGAAGCGATTCTAGAGCAGGTCCTAATCTGAACTTATCCGATAATTTGTGTGGGAGGTACTCAAAGGAGTTGACCAATTGAGTCCATATTAGAACCTCATCTAAGTCTGGTAGGAATTTCACGATGTACAAAGTATGGACCAAATCCGTTACTCCCTTCAAGAGTTGTCGTGCGCACAAATTTTCCGAACATTTTCGAACTTTTGTGGGGGAGGTACCGGAAGGAGTGGACCGACATAACCCATCTTCGAACTTAAACTAAATTTGGACAAAATATTACGAAAGCCATACTTTGGACCAAATCGACTCATCCGTTCGAGAGTTATCGTGCGCACCAGCCAGCCATACAGACAGACGGACGGACATTGCTAAATCAACTCCAAATTGTCTGAAACACATTCACGGTGCTTTTGAATCAAATTTAAATGGAAGGTGCTTACACCTGGGAAGTTTTTGCGGATTCTGAAACTACAATGTTCATAGATGAGCAAAATCAAAAAACAAAAAAAAATCGGCGGAGCGCTTTTTAAATAAATCGCGATTCAAGTTGACATTTTTAGGGGTTGTTTAGGTTTTTGCGATTTTGCTTGGAAACCGCAAGTCCTATCAAATTGGGAATAAAGAAAATGTTGTAGCTATCAAAATTTTCTACAAAATTGGCCTTAATGATATTTTAGTTGGTTTTACAGCTTTTGATTTTTAATTTAATTTAATTTTGATTCAATTTAATTCTGTATCGTCTCCTTATAAAACAATGTCATGACTGCAATTTCCCAACTTAAACTTATATATCCAAAAAAATGGTACAACCTAGGAAAAATTACATAAGCCAGTTTTGTAGAGAATTTTCACAGCTATAAGATTTTCTCAGGTCCCATGCCTATAAGACTTGCCGCATTCAAGCAAAATCGCGAAACCTTAACAAAAAAACCTAAAAATGTAATCTGAGCTTCTTTATCTCAAAAATGGTACAGCCTGAGAACAAATAATAAACGTCAATCCTGTAGAAAATTTTCACAGCTACAACATTTTCTTTAGCTCCATTTCGATTGGACTTGCGGTTTCCAAGAAAAATCGTGAAAACCTAAAAAACACCTAAAAATCTGAATTTTGACCGCGATTTATTAAAAAATCTCTACAGCGATTTTTTCTTGTTTTTGGATTTTCCTCATCTATAAACATTGCTGTTTCAGAATTCACAAAAACTTCCCCTGTGTAAGCGGTTTTCATTAAAAGTTAGTTCCATTTAAATTTGATTCAAGAGCACCGTGCATTTCGTCTAAACATACTTGGGGTCTAAAACCATTATTTCGATGAGGCACATTTTGCCCGTATGAAAGTGTATATACCCTCGTTAGCATAAATGCTGAGGGTATAATTAGGCTCTGTTAACAGAGCAACAAACAACAGGACAAAAATGTTCTAGCAAACTAAGTCTCTGTTAATAGAACAAATTTTCCATAATAATCTAATTCAGTTAACAGCCGTTAAAAAAACTGTTAACTAAACACAAATTTTTCTATAAAAATTTGTTGTTAACATAGCTAGATATGGTATTTTCCGGGTAAATACCCACACTCTTAATAGATAAAAAATACCTTAAATAATAGATAAAAATACCTTAAATCGGAAGGTACGGCTATATGGGGTCTATACCATAGGATGGACCCAGGGACTCCATTCGGCAGGTAAAGAGTTTTTACCAAAGGTTTAGGTAAATACTCGAAATCGGTGTACCCTTATATGGTGATTATTAGAAAACGTGTACCTATGTTAAAAAAAAATTTTGCAAGGATATTTTCTGCATATTGAGAACTCACTGTCAATATGATTGTAAAATGTGTCTAATAGGTAAGAAATACCCCCTAGTTATGCGTATTAGGCTCTGATGAAAGCAAAACAGTAAAATTTATTAACAATACCAATAATAATTAATTTATTAAAAAAATGTATATGTTATTAAGAGAGCAAAAATTTTTCTATGAAATATATACTCTGTCGTTAACAGAACAAGGAAATTAGTCGCTGTTATTAACAGAGCGGCAAATTTTCTGTATAACTTTGGTAGAACATCGCATTCTCTATCTTAACATTTCATTCTGTTGTCTATAAAAATTATATGAAAATTTTCAACATTTTCTCAGCAACAAACAATGTAAATTAGTTTCTATTGAAAACAGAGCCCCACATTTTCTATAAAAATCAGTCTCCGTTGTCAACAGAATTATAAAAAATTATGAGCTATGTTGTTTTAAATGAAGAATTCAATGAAAAATGGTCACAGTTGTTGACAGATCAACAAATGCTGAATACAATTGTTGTCTATGTTGCTACACACGAAGAAATTACTCTCTGTTGTTAACATTGCAAGACATTTTATAGGAAAATAAGTTGCTGTTGTTAAAAGGGTAACAAATATTCTGTAGAGATTGATCTCTGTTGTTAAGAGAGCAAACTATTTTCTATGAAAATTAATCCATGTTGTTAACAGACCATATCATTTTCTATAAAAAATAGTCTATGTTTAAAAATCATTCTCTGTTGTTAACAGTACGAGCAAATTTATAACAGACGAAAATCTATAAAAATCTTATTCTCTTAACAAAGGAATTTTTCAGTTGTACATTTTTCAAATTGGTCACTGTTGTTATCACATCAAAAAATATTCTATAGAAATTTGTTCCTGTTGTTAACAGAGCCTGCTATTTTTTATGAAAATTAGTCCATGTTGTTGACAGAACATCAAATATTCTATGAAAATTTGTCTATGTTATTAACAGAGCAACCAAATTCTACCTTTTTTAAAGGGGAAACTTATTCTCTGTAGTTAACAGTTCGAGCAAATTTATAATAGAAAAAATCTATAAAAATCTCATTCTATTAACAAAGAAAATTTTCAGTGAAAAATGTTTCAAATTGGTCACTGATGTTAACAGATCAACAACAGATCTAAAGAAATTGGTCTCTATTCTGAACGGCGCTAACTATTTTCATTAAAAATTTAACCATGTTGTTAACAGGGCATCAAATTTTTTATGAAAATCATCGATGCTATTCGTAGAGCAAAAAAGCATATCATTTTATTTAAAGAAGAAGCAAATTTAGTGAAACTTATGCTCTGTTGTTAATGACATTTTGGTCTATGTCACTAAGAAATTACTTTCTATTATTGCAAGAAATTTTATGGGAAAACAAGTCTATGGGCCTGTTCATGTATGTCGATAAGAAAATGAATGCGCAAGAAAAACTACCAAATTTGAGTGTGTTTTTCAAATTTGTTTTTTGTTTTGAAGGAAAAGCAAAGGCAATAATATTTCCAAAACTAAAGTTTGGGTGTGTTTCATGCGCACACATTTTCGTTTCGAAATACATAAACTGGGAGTATGTTTTTAAAAGAGTAACAAATATTCTATAGAAATCTGTCTCTGTTAACAGAACTGCAGATTGTGTATACAGATAAGTCAAAGATTTAAATACATAAAGATTGGAAAACTCAATTGTTAACATTTGTCAATAGATGGAGTTAAGCTCTGTTGTTACTATATCATAACAACATTCTGTTAAGTAGTTAACCATTTCAGGCATTTTTTATCGCCAAGTTCATATTCAATGAACTGGAAACTGCTATGGAGTACACTCCTGAGACCAACTTTTAGCTTTTCTACAATTTGTATAAGCCGAATTGCGCTTTAATGGGGTTTTTATCATTAACATACCCCTGTTGTTGGTAAAATGTTTATATACTTTGTTTCATAAACATTTGTGCATTATGCATCTTTTCCAGTCTTTACAGTTCTATGTCTTTGGATAAGTCTGCGTTAACAGAGCTACCAATTTTCAATGAAAATTATACTGTTAACAGAGCAAAAAAACTTCTGTAACAATTATGCTCTGTTAAGAGAGCCACAAATTTTCCATGAAAATTAGGCCCTGTGAAGAACAGAGCAAACAGTTTTCCATGAAAATCAGGCTCAAATTTTCCACTAAATTAGGCTCTGTTAATAGAGCAACAAATTTTCTATGAAAATTAGGCTCTGTTAACAGAGCAACAAAATATCTATGAACATGTTCTGTAAATATAAGGGTGTGTTGTTAACAGAGCAACAACTTGTCTATTAAAAATTCGTTTCTTTTAACAAAGGAAATTCTCATTGGAGCATTTTTCAAAAAAATCTATATTAACATTGCAATGTTAATATGTCATGATTTTCTCCTGAATGTTTCCTTTATCCCCAAGGATTTATTTTTCAGGTTTAGGTGCTCATAAAAATTCAATCATTAAATGTTGATTGTTTTTATACCCTATACCACAATGTGGAAAAGGGTATTATACGTTTGTTTTGGTAAAAATTCATGTAACACCGCGAAATATTCGTCGGAGACCCCCAATGTGGTATACCATTCTTCATATCTCGACGAGATAAAGCGATTTTGAGATGTGAGTGTGTCCGTCAGTCCGTCCGTCCGTCCGTCTGTCCATTATAAATTGTAAACACGCTCCAGGCCGCAATTATGGACCGATCGTCACGAAATTTTGTATGGAGGTCAGGTTCAGATCAGAATAGATCCCTATTCTTATTGGTGATGATCGTGAAATATTTAGCGCGTGAAATGGACCAAAAACATAATATTTATCCAATTTTGTAGCGGCTCTGTAGGTCTCAATAATAGTCCGATCAACGCGTATTTTTATATGAGGTAAGAGTATATCACAAAGGAGAAGCTTGCAATTTGAGATGGCGATCGGATAATATTTAGTGGGTTAAATGGACCAAAACTTTTGTGTGAAAATTGTGAAAAAATTTAATATACAGCTTATATCTTAATTCCTGGAAGTGACATTCCGGACAAGTGAGAAATACTTGAAAGTGGAACGCTTGGCCTTTCAATTGATGCCAATTATGTTGGTGTGCATGATCAGATAACAGAGTTACAGCCTAATATATTCCGTTATTTGTTTGTAGTGTAATAATAAACTCGCTAGAAGTCGCAATTATACATCAATAGTCACGAAATTTTGCACCGGGTAAGAGTATAGTTCGAAAAAGATGCCTACAATTTTGAATGATGGTCTGATGTTCTTTAGCGGGCGAAATGGACCATTACTTTTGTATGAAAAATATAAATATTTTATTTTTGGTCGATATTTTAATTCCTTGAGGACATATATATTTCGCAAAGTAGCCTACATATGGAAAAAAAAACTACTGACCTTTCCTCTGATGCAAATTACAATAAAGTGTTTGCTAGATAACGGGCCTACTGCGTAATATGTAATGGGTTCTGTGTAGAAAACCACATTTTTATCCCATGCTACTTATTGTCTCTCGAAAAGTTTATGTAACACCACGAAATATTCGTCTTAGACCCCTTATTTGGTATGCCGAAATTCATATCTCGACGAGATAAAGCGATTTAGCGATGTGTGTCCGTCCATTAAAAATTTTAAACAAGCTTAAGGCCGCAATTATGGACCGATTGTAACGAATTTTTTAAGAAGGTTGGGTTCGGGCCAGAATAGAAATGATTAGTTTTTGGTGATGATCGTGAAATGTTCAGGGGATGAAATGGACCAAAAACAAAATTTTAACCAATTTTGTAGAGGCTCTGTAGGTCAAAATAATAACCCGCAAAATTTTAAACAAAGTTTGAGTTTATGATGAAGAAGAAGCGTACAAACCAACGTAAAGATCAGATAATACTTAGCGGGTTAAATGAACTGAAACTTTTGTGTGAAATTGGTAAAAATTTCAATAACGTAGCCGTTAAACAACGGAAGTAGTAGTACTACATAAGTGGGTTTCATTACATTTTACGCGAACTAAATTTTCCTTTCCTGCTACAAAAATGTCTTTGTCATGCTAGATAACTTTTTGGCTTTGGTCATAAGTATTATACATTACATCTCTGATATTTTATTTATTTATTTTGTGTTTCTCCTGCACAACAAGACAAAAGTCTTATAAATTACAGTACAGGATTGTAAATATAATCACATATCCGTGTGTTAAAATCATTAAAAATTACATAATTTTACTATTATAATAAGGGTAAAAATTGGGGATATATAAATTGTAATAAAGTTATGATAACTAAAATATATGAAATGAATATAAATAAGCATTAAAAATTGAATTACAATAAAAATTTTAATGTTTAAGTTACATATCCGTAATGAAAACAGCAGAAAGGACATTATGATCATACCAAACGTTTCATGTTATGATTGAAAAATAATTTTGAAGCCTTTTTTTGAAAGTAGTAACATTGTTGATGCGTTGTAAAACAGATGGTAGAGCATTCCAATGACGTATAGTGCCAATAAAAAATTGCCCTTCAGACACAAGGGTCCTCCGTCTAAAAGGTATAATCTTCTTTCCTCTACGCGATCTTGTAAATGATAGTCTTTTAAAGAGATACTTCGGTTTTTCTTTGAAAATAGCCTTGAATTGTGTGACATTTTGTCTTTTTCTTAAGCCATATACATAACGTGTTATGCTATTAAATGCCACGTTCAGTTTATGACGACTTAGTGAATCGCAATTAGCAAATATTTCACACCCATACAATAAACCTGGCATCAAGAATGTTTTTGCCAAAAGGCAACGAATTTCGGGAGGAGTGTATGAATGCGTTAACCACAACGCCCGAAGTTTGGAGTAGGTTTGACCAACGACAGCGTTTATATGGTTGTTCCAGTTTAAGGTGTTGTTGAAAATCACGCCAAGATTTTTTACGCTGGAGACCTGTTCAATTTTTTCATTGTTGACGAGGATATCAAAGTTTGGCAGAGAAACTTTTTTGTTTTTATGAATGATCAAACATTTTGATTTAGTTGGGTTTAAAACTAATCCATTCGCTTTAGCCCATTCGCACACTAGGGAGAGATCATCATTAAGTTTTCCTACATACTGACTAATCTTGTTTAGAGGACTACTCAAAAATATCTGCACATCATCGGCATACATGTGCACTTTGCTATGGCGTAGTTGATCAGGAAGGTCATTCGCATATAAGGAAAACAGGAGTGGACCTACGATGGATCCCTGTGGGACTCCCTTTTCACTCACCATGGGTTTAGATATCAACGTTCCTGAATATACTGACTGGGATCTGTTGGAAAGATATGACATAATAAGTTTGGTTGAGGTATTTGAAAAATTAAAGAAACGGCGTAGTTTGAAACACAGGTTTTGATGGTCGACAGTATCAAAAGCCTTTGAATGATCGAGTAATACAAGAAAACATAGCTTATTTTCGTCAATCTCACACCTTATTGACTCTGAAACTTCAATTAAGGCGGTGGTACAGCTGTGTTCAGCACGAAAACCTGATTGCACATCACATAGCAGGGAGTCCCTTTGCAAATACTCGCTCATTTGTTTGTGTATTATTTTTTCAAATATTTTTGAAAGGAAGCACAATATTGCTATTGGGCGAAATTCCATATTTGATTTTGGTATCAGTATGATTTTCGCATGCTTCCAAAGTTTTGGAAATGTGCTGGAACTAAGTATAGAGTTAAAAATATAGGTTATGCACAAACTTAGGGTCAATTTCGTCGGGACCAATGGCGTTAGATGAAACAGCTTTGAAGCAGTTTAAAACTTCCTCATTCGTAACGCAGTGAAATTCCAAATTCCCATCACCAACTATATCGAATGACATTTAATTAATTCTCTTTCGAGTTGAGCTGTTAGGCCTTTAGAGATACATTGAAAAATTAGGAGTCTACCGAAGTCCCACGCATCCAACCATTACACTACGTTTCACGGGTGGTAAATCCGATCTTCAGGTGTATTAGGATGTTGTTTTTGTGGCAGACGAAGGCAAAGCTTGGTAACTGGTATATATATCGAACTTCATTAGATAAATGTATATGCGAAATTATGTCAGTTAATTGAAACTCCAAACTTTTCCTATAGTCCTGCTTTGGTAATCCCATTTTTCAATGTTCACAAATACTATGGTAAGTTTTATTCCTACATCATTAGTAATTGCTCTTCTATATCAGAAGATTTTATTTTTTGATCATCAATTATTGTCTACTAAAGTCTTGACAAGTTGATGGTGGCTTAGAACGCTAAGACGCCGGCAACCTTGACACTCAGTTGTCGGAGACCCAGGTTTGAATGACGTTCCTGAATTATATCCATAGTAGGAAGGGTCAATATTAAGAGAGGGTACATTGATAAACCTTTTATTAAGTTCATCCACATCACCATTATAAGTGCTAGAAACATTGCTTTTCCCTAAACCAATGTCACTAATAGTTTTCCATTTACTTTTGGAATTTATAGCAGACCTGAATTTGGTGTGATAATACTCTGATTTTGCTGAGTTTATGCGACTATTAACTCTTTTCCTAGCGGAACGAAAGTCTTCGTAGAGCTCTGGCGTTTTAAATCTCTTCCACCTAGAGTAAGCTATATCCCTTTCTTTAATGCTTGATTTGATAGAGGAGTTGAACCACGGTTTATTCTTAGAAGATATATTTTTTGTTATGACGGGAACAGTTTCATTGTATAGTGCAAGAATATTACCTGAGAGAAATTCTACTTGTTGGTCAACGGAAATTAGGTCATATATATGATCCCAATTGATTTGGAGAAATTTTGACTCTATATCAGTGTAATTTAAATTCCTGTAGTCTCGAAACGAAATTTTTTGATTTTCCATTGGTAAATTAAGTTTATAAGTCATAAAGATTAAATCATGTTTTGAAAAACAGGGAGCTGATACTTGATCATAGAGCAGCACATTAGTTAGATTGTTGACAAAAAATAGATCAAGTAATGTGTTTATAGTAGAGGAAAAATGAGTGGGGTTTTTATTATTTGTTACATGTAAACCGAGTGATAGCATATTATTTATTAACTGTTGATCAACAAGTATATTAGAGTTAAAATCTCCGGCAATGATTACTTCACTATAACCCAGAGTCACCGTTTCTAGTAAGTTTTGGAAAGCCTCAAAATGAATTGTATTGTTAGGTCTGTAAACACTACCAATTAACATTTTTGTATTAGATGTTTTTAGTTCAATGAATAAGTATTCGATTTTATCTCCTACGGATGATTTTAATAATAATGTGGAATTAATATTAGCTTTTACATAAATTGCTACACCCCCTCCACGACGTCCCCTATCTGATCTGAACTGTGACATGTTCTAAATCGGATTTAAGCACACCGAAATCGGTTCTAAGCTCCTCTAAATTTTCACAATCATTGAATAGAAGTTCCGTGGAGAGCGATTGTCCAGGGATAGTGGTATAGGGTATCCCATGGTCGGCTTCGTCCGACTATAGACTTTTCTTACTTGTTTTTAATACATAAGATATACATACATATATTTGCACAGTTAAACGAGTATTGGTTTCTTTCATATATGTAATGCATTATTTTATGTGTGTAGCGTGTATTGCAACATTTTTCCATTAGCCGGTAATGGAATGATTTTCAATTTACAAAAAGATACGTTTTTAAAGTTTTCGAATATTTTAGTTAAATAATCTGCAGTAAATCATCTCCACATTAGTCACGTTTTTCATATAAATATCATATAAAGTGTAGCCATTTACCTGTGTATTGGTGTTTTGATTACAAAATGATTTTTAGTGGTTTTTATTTTTTGTCTTCTCGGTATCTGTATCTGTTTTTGTTTAAGTTTGCTTTTTTCTGGAATGATTCCTGGGAGGTAGCAGTAAATTTGTTGTTATTTTTTCATTGCATGTCCTTGGCAAGTTGTTGTTTGTATTCCAATGCTGCGGGAATGTTTGTGTTTTTCCATTTAGGATATACAGGAATTTGTTCTGATTGCTTTTCAGTAACAAGGATATGCGTTTGTTTTTTTTTGCGAAGGTTCGCGAAGCTACATTTTTCGGTGAAGTATGGGCCTTTTGATGGACTTTATCCAGAAAGAGAGAAAAAATCAATTGTATGAAAAGCTCAAAAATAATTGAAAATCCATGTGGATTTCATGCCTTTGATCCCCTTTAGCCTGCAAAGTGCTTAATAATATTTGAATGCACAACTTGTTAATTACAATGTTGATTTAAGGATCATTCTTAAATTGTTTCAATAAATTTAAGATGTGACAATATAGTGAATAAAAACAATATATGGATGGTTTGAAAAACAATATGGGAATGGTTTTTGTGTCCAGATATTGTAGGCCTAGGGTGCTATATTAAGAGAATTCCCTCTTTGCCCTGCCTAATATCTTGGTAGAAATTTGTTTAAGTACATTTGGTACCGTGGTGCAATGGTATGCACACCCGCACTGCACGCAGAAGGTCGTGGGTTCGATTCCCCGGCCAGGCAACATCAAATTTTCAGCGGTGGCAAAATACCCCTCCGTAGTCTTGGCGATATTTCCTTAGTATTTCAGCTATGTAAAACTCAGCTATAAACTCTAGGTCCCATATTATTGAGCTAATATGAATCGGGGTGCACTCATCGATATAAGAGAAGTCTCCCTTGTCCCGCCTGGAATGTTTGTGGAACAATTATTATTATTAAGGATAGTTTGTGTCAGGATTTTGTCATTATTTGTTCCTTGGAGATTCTTAATGGTTTAATGTAAATGAAAGGTTTATTTTCGTTGAAGAAAATTATAATTTTTTTCTCAGACCCTGATGAAGATTTCTCATCACAATATGATCAGTTCATCATTAGCTGATAAACCATTAGATAATCCCAAAATATATAGTACTATCTTGCTTTACAAATAATTGATAAGTCCTTTTTCTTAATTTTTGCTTCGGACCTTAAGGATCCAATTCAAAATTCATAATAAAAATGAAACCACATTTTTAGTATTAAAACAAGTAAGAGCAGGCTATAGTCGGACAGGGCCGACCATGTGATACCCTATACCACTATACATTTGCAATATCTTTCCTCCATGGATAAAGATATAACCTGTACATTACAAATTTTACCAATTTTCACACAAAAGTTTTGGTCCTTTTAACCCGCTAAATATTATCTGATATTCATGTTGGTTTGCACACGCCTTCTCCATCATAAACTTAACCTTTGTTTAAAATTTCGCGCCGATCGAACTATTATTGCGACCTACAGAGCGGCTACAAAATCGACCAAAAATTTAGTTTTTGGTCCATTTCATCCCTTTAACATTTCACGATCATCGCCAAAAACTAATCAGTTCTATTCTGGTATAACCCCGACCTTCATACTAAATTTCGTGACAATCGGTCCATAATTGCGGCCTGTAGCTTGATTACAATTTTTAATGGACGGACAGACGGACGGACGGACGGACGGGCACACATCGCTAAATCGCTTTATCTCGTCGAGATATGAAGTTTGGTATACCACATGAGGGGTCTACGACGAATATTTCGCGGCGTTACATGAATTTTTGGGAAAACAAACTTATTATACCCTTTTCCACATTGTGGTATAGGGTATAAAAACAGACACAATTAAATTACATCCCAAATTACGTCCTAATTTCCTTCAGACCCTTTTTACAAAAATTAATTAATATTCGACAACAACAAAGCAAAATTAACACTCATCCCTGGAAGAAAGCAAATACCAGAAAATAGTCCATTATATTTCTTTATTAGAAATAAAATACTACCCCTGCAATGTGGTACCTAAAATATATTTTAAAAACCAGTAACTTTTACCACAAAACTAATTTCTGCCAGTTTGGCCACAATACAACAAATTTAACTTAACTAATTACAAGGCAGAAAGAAGGTTGCTGTCTCTAACCCCCGAATAATGTTATTTCTTGGGCACAACAGAAATATCCATGCTTTTATAAATTAAAACACATTTATCTGACCGTATAATGGTCCCAAGAGTTGTGGTCTCATTTCTTGCCTCTCACTCTTTCTTTCTCTCTCAGGCTTTCATTTATGTTGTTTTATATCCCAAATTTTAACTTAATTTGCTGTTGAGTTTTTTATTCTTTGCTAAGGTCTAGTTGTGTGGGATGATAAATAAAATTATGAAAATCCTTTATGATTTCAACAAAACGGTAGTGGAATAACAAGTAAAAAAGTTTTAAGTTCGGCCGGGCCGAACGAATATTTTAGAAGTTTTAGGCAGGTTTTCGGAGTCGAAGTCTACGAGTCGGAGTCGAGCAATTTTGCTGGAGTCGGAGTCTGAGTCGAAAAACAAGTAAAAAAGCGTTAAGTTCGGCCGGGCCGAACTTTTCATACCCTCCACCATAAAATATTCTGAACTAAAATGGAATAATTAGTATTCATTCCTGTCCCCAACTTTGAGTTGGTACGTTAAAATGTCAGATAGTGTACATAAAATGCTTCATTCGGGAGGCACTATTTTATGGTGCCTATATCTAACTATGTATGTTGACAATTTTTGGTGGGCGAGAAATTGGGAGGTACCGTTATATAGGGGTTATAGTAAAACATGGACCTATGTTGACAGTTTTTGATGGGAGCCTTTAATGTTAAATAACTCCTAATTCGGTTAAAAATTTTAGCTAGAATCCTCAAAATACCGAAAATCGGTACATAACGTGGGAACTTCAAATGTCATTAACAGCTAGTTCGGAGGTATGTGTATAAGAAAATATGAACTTAAATGAACAATTTTTGTTGCATAATTTTTGTTGGCTTTTAAATTTCAAATTACTGAAAGTTCGTCCAAAAAATAAAGCTAAGGTACGGAAAATCGGGGGTTTGTTTTGGGGCTATACCAAAACATGGACCTACGTTGTTAAACATTTTAAGTAAAATCCTCAAAGTACCGAAAATCGGGATGTATCGTTATATTGGGGCTATGTTGAAAATTGTTGATGCAGATGTGTGGTGACCACTACAACCTTCAAATGTCAAATTACAGTTAGTTCGGTTAAAAATTGTAGCTAAAATTGCCAATTACTGAAAATTGGGAGGTAGCGTTATATGGGAGCTATATCCGAACATGGACCTACGTTGACAATTTTTTATGGAGAGGTGTTGTGACCACTAAGAACTTCAAATGTCAAATTACTGCTAGTTCGGGTCAATATTGTATCTAAAATCATCAAATTGCTGAAAAACGGCAGGTACTTTTATATGGGAGCTTTATCAATACATCGACCTTTCTTGACAATTTTTGGTGGAGAGGTGTGATGGCCACTAAGAATTTCAAATGCCAAATGTTCAAATTACAGATAATTCGGATAAAACTTGTAGGTAAAATTCTCAAAATACCGAAAATCCGTTATATGGGTATACCGAAATCCGTTATACCGAGGTACTGTTATATGGGGCTATATCAAAACATGGACCTACGTTCATACCCAGCAAAATTTGACGGAAGGGGTTCTTTGCGATGACGTGATTTCATGTCATCTTTTACATTGGTTCAAAGGAAGTCGTGAATGGTCCGATCTTTTCATTAGGATTTGAACCAATGCAAAGGAAGTCGTGAAAGATCCGATCTTTTCATCAGCATTTGTACCCATTCCATCGATCCAATAGAGATGATGTTTGTGTTTTTATTTACACACCTGTTTATTTTCATTTTGCTATGTTCCAGTACTGCAAAAATCTACTAATTTTTACTATTTTTTCCGATAACATAAAGGAAAAATTGTTATCGTAGTAAAAATAAGTAGATTCTTGCAGTTTCTGGAACAGACCAAAGTTGTTACAACTGTCGTCGTGATGTTGTCTTACATTTCCTGCATATCAAACAACTAAAACTTCTAAACAATTGGTATTATATGAAGTCCCAACCATCGAGCTAAAAATAGAATCGGACTGAACACATTGCTATTTTAAAAGTTCCCTTGTCTGTTCTAAATCTGACATAGAAAGAAATCATTCAAATCTCGCTTCTTGGAATTTGAAAAAAAAAATCCGAAACGAAAAGGAACAAGAATCTGAAAATAAAGAAGAAACTACTTTTGGAAAGAAACAATTAAAAATAAATTAATTAAGCATAAATGGTATTTTCCATAAAAAGTCTCTCCTCCCCGTTCGTTACATTTTGTTCTTAGAAATCCCTAAAGCAAGCCGGGTTGTAGATCCCTACATATTTCCGTCACTAAACAAAAGAGTATAAATTACCAAAATGTTGTTATAAAATAACAAAATTATAAAATAAAAGTAATTTACGAAATAAAAATACTTAAAGGAGTGCATTTGGAGTCCATGTTGAAATCTGAACTGGTGATGGGAAGATAATTGAAAAAACCTTTTGTAAGATGAAAGAATATCAGTTGCGGAGAACGGAGGAAGTAATCTTTTGCGTTGCAGCGGTGGTGATTACATTGCAATTTTGGATGTAAACTTTTGAAAAACTAAACTGATAAATTAATTGTAGCTATTTCATGAATTCGTTTGAATTAATAAAGAGTTTTGTTTTTCATGAAAACCATATTTCAATACAGCATTTCCATTTTCCAAACAAGACATGAAAATTTCATGCCAAGGGGTTGGTGAAAATGACATGCCAAAGCATTGGTTAAAATGACATGTCAAAGCATGGGTGAAAATGACGTGTCAAAGCATTGGTGAAAATGACATGTCAAATCATTGGTGGAAATGACATGCCAAAGCATTGGTGGAAATGACATGTCAACGCATTGGTTAAAATGACATGCTTAGGATCCAGAAAAGAACGTCATCTTTTGGGGTCCACGCTCATATAAAATTCATCGATGAAGATGCTAAAAAGATGACATGCTAGATCACTTGCACCCATGATTGAATGTCATCTTTGGCATCGAACATTTTGCTGGGTAATTATTTCGAATATAAGTTTTTTGGTCACTAAGAACCCTAAATATCAAATTGTAGCTAATTCGGTCTAGAAATGTGAATTTAAACGTCAAAATACCTGAAATCGGGCGGTAACGTTATATGGGGGCTATTCCAAAACATGTACCTATGTACACTAGTTATATACGTTTATTGACATTTAAGAACCCTAAATGTCAATTTATAGCTAATTCGGTCTGAAAATGTAACTAAAAACGTCAAAATGCCATAAATCGGGGGTACCGTTATATGGGGGCTATACCAAAACGTGGACCTATGTCCACAACTTTTGTTATATAAGTTTATTAATACTTAAGAACCCTAAATGTCAAATTATAGCTCTATCGACCTGAAAATGTAGCAATAAACGTCAAAATACCGTAAATCGGGGGCACCGTTATATGGGGGCTATACCAAAACGTAGACCTATGTCCACAAGTTTTGTTATATAAGTTTATTGACATTTAAGAACCCTAAATGTTAAATTATAGCTACATCGATCTGAAAATGTAGGTAAAAACGTCAAAATACCGTAAATCGGGGGTACCGTTATATGAGGGCTATACCAAAACGTGGACCGATATAGCCCATCATCGAACTTGACCTGCCTGCAAACAAAAGACGCATTTTCCCAAAATTTCAGACAATTTTGGTGGAGAGGTGTGGTGACCACTAAGAACTTCAAATGTCAAATGTTCAAATTACAGCTAATTCGGTTAAAACTTGTAGGTAAAAATCTCAAAATACCGAAAATCAGGAGGTACCGTTATATGGGGCTATACCAAAACATGTACCTATGTTCATATTTTTTTCGAATATTAGTTTTTTGGTCACTAAGAACCCTAAATATCAAATTATAGCTAATTCGGTCTAGAAATGCGACTTAAATCGTCAAAATACCTGAAATCGGGCGGTAACGTTATATGGTGACTATTCCAAAACATTGATCTACGTCCACTAGTTATATAAGTTTATTGACACTTAAGAACCCTAAATGTCAATTTATAGTTAAATCGGTCTGAAAATGTAGCTAAAAACGTCAAAATACCGTAAATCGGGGGTACCGTTATATAGGGGCTATACCAAAACGTGGTCCTATGTCCACAACTTTTGTTATATAAGTTTATTGACACTTAAGAACCCTAAATGTCACATTATAGATAAATCGGTCTGAAATTGTAGCTAAAAACGTCAAAATACCGTAAATCGGGGGGTACCGTTATATGGGGGCTATACAAAAACGTGGACCTATGTCCACAAGTTTTGTTATATAAGCTTAGTGACGCTTAAGAGCCCTAAATGTCAAATTATAGCTAAATCGATCTGAAAATGTAGCTAAAAACGTCAAAATATCGTAAATCGGGGGGTACCGTTATATGGGGGCTATACCAAAACGTGGACCTATGTCCACAAGTTTTGTTATATAAGTTTATTGACACTTAAGAACCCTAAATGCCAAATTATAGCTAAATCGGTCTGAAAATGTAGCTAAAAACGCCAAAATACCGTAAATCGGGGGGTACCGTTATATGGGGGCTATACCAAAACGTGGACCTATGTCCACAACTTTTGTTATATAAGTTTACTGACACTTAAGAACCCTAAATGTTAAATTATAGGTAAATCGGTCTGAAAATGTAGCTAAAAACGGCAAAATACCGTAAATCGGGGGGTACCGTTATATGGGGGCTATACCAAAACGTGGACCGATATAGCCCATCATCGAACTTGACCTGCCTGCAAACAAAAGACGCATTTTCCCAAAATTTCAGCGTTCTATCTCCATTTTTGTGGAAGCTAGAGTGATTACCACAGACGGACGGACGGACGTGCACAGATCGACTCAGAATTTTACCCTGATCAAGAATATATATACTTTATGGGGTCGCAAATGAGTATTTCAATGCGTTACAAACGGAAAAACAAACTTAATATACCCTCCATACTATGGTGGAGGGTATAACAACCCAGCAAAATGTTCGATGCCAAAGATGACATTCAATCATGGGTGCAAGTGATCTAGCATGTCATCTTTTTAGCATCTTCATCGATGAATTTTATATGAGCGTGGACCCCAAAAGATGACGTTCTTTTCTGGATCCTAAGCATGTCATTTTAACCAATGCGTTGACATGTCATTTCCACCAATGTTTTGGCATGTCATTTCCACCAATGATTTGACATGTCATTTTCACCAATGCTTTGACACGTCATTTTCACCCATGCTTTGACATGTCATTTTAACTAATGCTTTGCCATGTCATTTTCACCAACCCCTTGGCATGAAATTTTCATGTCTTGTTTGGAAAATGGAAATGCTGTATTGAAATATGGTTTTCATGAAAAACAAAACTCTTTATTAATTCAAACGAATTCATGAAATAGCTACAATTAATTTATCAGTTTAGTTTTTCAAAAGTTTACATCCGAAATTGCAATGCAATCACCACCGCTGCAACGCAAAAGATACTTCCTCCGTTCTACGCAACTGATATTCTTTCATCTTACAAAAGGTTTTTTCAATTATCTTCCCATCACCAGTTCAGATTTCGACATGGACTCCAAATGCACTCCTTTAAGTATTTTTATTTCGTAAATTACTTTTATTTTATAATTTTGTTATTTTATAACAACATTTTGGTAATTTATACTCTTTTGTTTAGTGACGGAAATATGTAGGGATCTACAACCCGGCTTGCTTTAGGGATCTCTAAGAACAAAATGTAACGAACGGGGAGGAGAGACTTTTTATGGAAAATACCATTTATGCTTAATTAATTTATTATACCCTACACCACTATGTGGTAAGGGGTATTATGTGTTAGTGCATTTGTATGTAACATACAAAAGGAAGCGAGATAGACCCATAGTTCCTTCTAGGGATATACATAGAATCACTTTCTGAGTCGATTTATGCATGTCCGTCCGTCCGTCCGTCCGTCCGTTCGCAACGTACAGGTCGCATTTGTTGACCGATTTCGCTGAAAATTGGGGAATACCATTTTTTTAGCCGTCGGAAGATCAAGTTCGAAGATGGGGTATATCGGTCCACGTTTTGGTATAGCCCCCATATAACGGTACCCCCCGATTTACGGTATTTTGACGTTTTCAGCTACATTTTCAGACCGATTTGGCTATAATTTGACATTTAGGGTTCTTAAGTGTCAATAAACATATATAACAAAACTTGTGGACATAGGTCCACGTTTTGGTATAGCCCCCATATAACGGTACCCCCCGATTTGCGGTATTTTGACGTTTTTAGCTACATTTTCAGACCAATTTAGCTATAACTTGACATTTAGGGTTCTTATGTGTCAATAAACTTATATAACAAAAGTTGTGGACATAGGTCCACGTTTTGGTATAGCCCCCATATAACGGTACCCCCCAATTTACGGTATTTTGACGTTTTTAGCTACATTTTCTGACCGATGTAGGTATAATTTAACATTTAGGGTTCTTAAGTGTCAATAAACATATATAACAAAACTTGTGGACATAGGTCCACGTTTTGGTATAGCCCCCATATAACGGTGCCCCCGATTTACGGTGTTTTGATGTTTTTAGCTACATTTTCAGACCGATTTGGCTATAGTTTGACATTTAGGGTTCTTAAGTGTCAATAAACATATATAACAAAACTTGTGGACATAGGTCCACGTTTTGGTATAGCCCCCATATAACGGTGCCCCCGATTTACGGTGTTTTGATGTTTTTAGCTACATTTTCAGACCGATTTGGCTATAGTTTGACATTTAGGGTTCTTAAGTGTCAATAAACATATATAACAAAACTTGTGGACATAGGTCCACGTTTTGGTATAGCCCCCATATAACGGTACCCCCCGATTTGCGGTATTCTGACGTTTTTAGCTACATTTTCAGACCGATTTAGCTATAACTTGACATTTAGGGTTCTTATGTATCAATAAACTTATTTAACAAAAGTTGTGGACATAGGACCCCGTTTTGGTATAGCCCCCATATAACGGTGCCCCCCGATTTACGGTGTTTTGATGTTTTTAGCTACATTTTCAGACCGATATAGCTATAATTTGACATTTAGGGTTCTTAAGTGTCAATAAACTTATATAACAAAAGTTGTGGACATAGGTCCCCGTTTTGGTATAGCCCCCATATAACTGTGCCCCCCGATTTACGGTGTTTTGATGTTTTTAGCTACATTTTCAGACCGATATAGCTATAATTTGACATTTAGGGTTCTTAAGTGTCAATAAACTTATATAACAAAAGTTGTGGACATAGGTCCACGTTTTGGTATAGCCCCCATATAACGGTACCCTCCGATTTGCGGTATTTTGACGTTTTTAGCTACATTTTCAGACCGATGTAGCTATAATTTAACATTTAGGGTTCTTAAATGTCAATAAGCTTATATAACAAAAGTTGTGGACATAGGTCCACGTTTCGGTATAGCCCCCATATAACGGTACCCCCCGATTTACGGTATTTTGGCAGTTTTAGCTACATTTTCAGAGCGATTTAGCTATAATTTGACATTTAAAAACTTGTGGACATAGGTCCAAGTTTTGGTATAGCCCCCATATAACGGTTCATTTAAGTTCATATTTTCGTATAGCCCAGATACCTCCGAACTAGCTGTTAATGACATTTGAAGATTCTAGCTAAATTTTTTAACCGAATTAGGAGTTATTTGACATTAAAGGCTCCCATCAAAAACTGTCAACATAGGCCCATGTTTTATTATAACCCCTATATAACAGTACCTCTCAATTTCGAGCCCACCAAAAATTGTCAACATACATAGTTAGATATAGGCACGATAAAAAAGGGCCTCCCGAATGAAGCATAAATGTACATAAACATTATCTGACATTTTAACGTACCCACTTAAAGTTGGGGACAGGAATGAAAAGTAATTATTCCATTTTAGTTCAGAATATTTTATGGTGGAGGGTATGAAAAGTTCGGCCCGGCCGAACTTAATGCTTTTTTACTTGTTTTTAATTTTTTCTTTCCAAAAGTAGTTTCTTCTTTATTTTCAGATTCTTGTTCCTTTTCGTTTCGGACTTTTTTTTCAAATTCCAAGAAGCGAGATTTTATTGATTTCGTTCTATGTCAGATTTAGAACAGACAAGGGAATTTTTTAAAATAGCAATGTGTGCAGTCCGATTCTATTTTTAGCTCGATGGTTGGGACTTCATATAATACCAATTGTTTAGAAGTTTTAGTTGTTTGATATGCAGGAAATGACAACATCACGACGACAGTTCTAACAACTTTGGTCTGTTCCAGAAACCGCAAGAATCTACTTATTTTTACTACGTTAACAATTTTTCCTTTATGTTATCGGAAAAAATAGTAAAAATTAGTAGATTTTTGCAGTACTGGAACATACCAAAATGAAAATAAACAGGTGTGTAAATAAAAACACAAACATCATGTCTATTGGATCGATGGAATGGGTACAAATGCTGATGAAAAGATCGGATCTTTCACGACTTCCTTTGCATTGGTTCAAATCCTAATGAAAAGATCGGATCTTTCACGACTTCCTTTGAACCAATGCAAAAGATGACATGAAATCACGTCATCGCAAAGAACCCCTTCCGTCAAATTTTGCTGGGAAGTAAAAGACGGCTATGGTCGGACGGGGCCGACCATGTAATACCCTACACCACTTCAATGGAAAGGTCAAGCGTTCCACAAAAGAGAATGTGCAATACGTAGAACTTTCAGTGCAATATTTACCGCCGACAATCGTAGTGAAACTACGTTAGTTTGTAAGAAATATTTGACCAATTTAGTTTTATGTATAATGTAAGCAAATTTGTGTTACTCTTTTGTGTTGAATATTTTTGTGTTTGCTTAAAAACGCCAATAATGAATGCTGTGATAATATAATGAAAATATTTATATTTTATTGTAGATTTTCCCTGATGATGCAATTTAAAAAATGCGAAATATTGGATATAAAATAAATAAAGAACCAGTATGACCTCAAGCTCAAAAAACTCTTTCCTTAAAATATTATTTCCTTAAATAAAATATTTCAAAAAAAAAAAATATATATATATATATATATATAAACTTATTCTCTTGTAAATTGATAATCATTTTAATGTTTACAACAACATTAAATATAGACATTGGCGTGCGTAAAAGAAATGGAATTTCTACCAATGTTACTTTCAATTTTATGACATATGTTTAAGAAGAAAACCAATCAACATTTAATGAGTGCATTTTTATGGGCTACTAAAAATGGACAATTTCCATAAGGCAACCAAAATTCATTGCTACATTCAAAACAAATTATTCTTTTTGATGCATTGGACTGTTAACAGAGGAAGTATTGAATGAAAATCAATAAAAATGTAACAAAATGTTTATAGTTTTGTATACCCTACACCACAATGTGGAAGGGTATTATAAGTTTGTTTTCGAAAAATTAATGTAACACCGTGAAATATTCGTCGTAGACCCCCATGTGGTTTACCAAAATTCATACCTCGACAAGATAAAGCGATTTTGAGATGTGTGTCCGGCCGTCCATTAAAAATTGTAATCACGCTACAGACCGCAATTATGGACTAATCCTCACGAAATTTTGTATGGAGGTCGGGTTTAGACCTCTCCAAAATTGTAAACGCTATCCCAATAAAAAAACGCCACCAATGTTCTATTTGAGAAACACTGGCACGGTTTGTGTATGGTTGGTATAAGCTACCAACAACATCTTGTTATGTGCATTTGTTGAAAATCAACGACACATAACAGTGGAAGAAGGTTTGCTTTGTTTTGCAAACACTTTCGTCAGGGTTGTGTGAGGTTGCCAAAGAAAAACTTCTCATTGAAGTTTTTTCTTGGTTCACCTTTACACTTCGACCTGACGATTGATGTTTGGGTATAAAAAGTTTTTTGTTGAAGAAGTTATTGAAAAATAACTTCGGTAGAGAATATCCACAAACAAAAAACAAGGGAACTGATGAGATCCTGTGGCGAGGATCGAAACTAGTCTTCCCTGCATTACCCCTTGGCGAACAATGCCAAACCTTCTCCACTAATAAACTAGTTGTTTTAAATATTAAAACAACAACAATGGATTAAGTCAGACTATTTTGAAAAATCAAAATTGTCCCAATAAAAAACGCCACCAATGTTCCATTAATAATAATGTTTCTTTGACATTGTTTCGATCCATTAGAACAAACAACTAACATTGTGTGTGTAATTGTTTAATTATATAATTTTCATATTATTTCTTGTTCATATTGAATTCAATGTTTAAATAGCTGACACAAATTGACGCGCACACATACATACATATTGAAAAATCAAATGGATTGAAATGCTAAACACATTCAATTTTGATAAAAAGTAATGTATACATTGAACCAGTAACACTGGGCGACAAAATTTTAGGAAACATGTTCATTAAAAAAAAAAATTAAAACAATATACATTAAAAATTGCATGCGTTTTGGCCCTTTAAAAAATATTCTTCGAAAATGCCCATGCGTTATTGTCCTTGAACAAATAGTCTTTGAAAATATGTACATTTTTTGGTCCCCGAAAAAATATTCTTGAAAATTTTCCATGCTTTTTAAAAAAATATTCTTTTAAAATTTCCACTCTTTTTGGTGAAAAAAAAAATTTTGGAAAATTTCAATACATTTTGGTCTTTAAAACTTTCACTCCTTTTGGTCTATGAAAAAAAAATTTTGGAAAATTTCAATACATTTTGGTCTTTTAAAATTTCCATGATTTTTGCTCCTTGAAAAAATATTCTTAAATAAAATCCACGTCTGCTGGTCCTTGAAAAAATATTCTTAAATAAAATCCACGTCTGCTGGTCCTTGAAAAAATATTCTTAAATAAAATCCACGTCTGCTGGTCCTTGAAAAAATATTCTTAAATAAAATCCACGTCTGCTGGTCCTTGAAAAAATATTCTTAAATAAAATCCACGTCTGCTGGTCCTTGAAAAAATATTCTTAAATAAAATCCACGTCTGCTGGTCCTTGAAAAAATATTCTTAAATAAAATCCACGTCTGCTGGTCCTTGAAAAATATTCTTAAATAAAATCCACGTCTGCTGGTCCTTGAAAAAATATTCTTAAATAAAATCCACGTCTGCTGGTCCTTGAAAAAATATTCTTAAATAAAATCCACGTCTGCTGGTCCTTGAAAAAATTTTCTTAAATAAAATCCACGTCTGCTGTTCCTTGAAAAAATATTCTTAAATAAAATCCAAGTCTGCTGGTCCTTGAAAAAATATTCTTAAATAAAATCCAAGTCTGCTGGTCCTTGAAAAAATATTCTTAAATAAAATCCACGTCTGCTGGTCCTTGAAAAAATATTCTTAAATAAAATCCACGTCTTCTGGTCCTTGAAAAAATATTCTTAAATAAAATCCACGTCTGCTGGGTCCTTGAAAAAATTTTCTTAAATAAAATCCACGTCTGCTGTTCCTTGAAAAAATATTCTTAAATAAAATCCGCGTCTGCTGGTCCTTGAAAAAATATTCTTAAATAAAATCCACGTCTTCCGGTCCTTGAAAAAATATTCTTAAATAAAATCCACGTCTGCTGGTCCTTGAAAAATTATTCTTAAATAAAATCCACGTCTGTAGGTCTCTGCAAAAATATTCTTAAATAAAATCCACGTCTGTCGGTTCTTAAAAAATTATTGTTCCTTGAAAAATTATTCTCAAATAAAATCCACGTCTGTTGATCCCTGCAAAAATATTCCTAAATAAAATCCACGTCTGTTGGTACTGGAAAAAATATTCCTAAATAAAATCCACGTCTGTTGGTACTGGAAAAAATATTCTTAAATAAAATCCACGTCTGCTGGTGCTTGAAAAAATATTCTTATATAAAATCCACGTCTGCTGGTCCTTGAAAAAATATTCTTAAATAAATCCACGTCTGTTGGTCATTGTAAAAATATTCTTAAATAAAATTCACTTCAGTTGGTCCTTAAAAAAATATTCTTAAATAAAATCCACGTCTGTTGGTGGCTGCAAAAATATTCTGAAATAAAATCCACGTCTGTTGGTCGCTGCAAAAATATTCTTTCGTTTTAAAAAAATATTCTTTAAAAAATCCACGTTGGTTTTTCCTTTGAAAAAATATTCTTTGAAAAAGTCCACCTTTGCTATTCCTTTGAAAAAAATATCCTTTAAAAAAATCCACGATGGTCTTTCGAAAAAATATTCTTTAAACAAATCAACGTTTGTTGGTTCTTTGAAAAATATTCTTAAAAAAATCCACATTTGTTGGTCCTTTGAAAAACTATTCCTTAAAAAAATAGCCGTATGTTGGTCCTTTGCAAAAATATTAAAATTTTTAATAAAAAGTCATGAAAATTAATATATATATCAATTGTCATGATAATGACTGTCAATGTACATGGCCCAAAAAAAAAAAAAATAATCAAATATGACGTATAAGTAACAAATAACATGCTGTTACTTATACGTCCTAATTATTAACACTCATACCATATATTGTACTAATGAAAATAAAATTGGGTTGAAATTTACATTTAACAACATTTTACGTCATTCTAAAGAAGAATTTCAAAAAAATTATTGAATTCCACATTAAAATTTAATTTTTTTGAAATTTTCACTATAACGCCTACCTTGTCCTTATCAAATTTCACTAAATTTGGGCCACGCCACATTCTTTCACTCCTTTAACAAAAACATATAAATATTAAACAATACTTTTATCAATTTCTATTATTTTGCTGACACTTCCCGAAAATATTTGTAAATATTAATAATAATGTAAAATATATGTCTTTCTTTAAAATTTTTCCTATCCATTAAAACAAACAACTTACCGTGTGTGTGTGTGATTGTGATTTGTAGGGAACATATTCATTAAAAAAACCTTGAAAATATATTCTTGAAAAATTGCATGGTTTTTGGTCCTTAATAAGGTATTCTTAGAAAATGCCCATGCCTTATTGTCCTTGAACAAATATTCTTTGAAAATATGAAAATTTGTTTGAAAATTTCCATGATTTTTGCTTTTCGAAAATTTCTATGACTTTTGCTCCTTGAAAAAATATTCTTAAATAAAATCTACGTTTGTTAGTCCTCGAAAAATAATCTTAAATACAATCCACGTCTATTGGTCCTTGAAAAATATTCTTATACAATATCCACGTCTGTTATTCCTTGAAAAATGTTCTTAAATAAAATCCTCGTCTTTTAATGTTGTTATTCTTCTCTTTCGAGACGAGCTGATTCATCAGAAGGTTTTGTAAATGAAAAATAATGTCTGAGAAATTGTCAGCACAAACCACTACACTACATGTTTCGCAGAGACTATGTCTCTACCCTAAATTTTTCGTTCTATATATACTGAATTTATTGCGAAATTGCAATTAGGAATTCAATACAACGGATTTTTTAAGGCAGTTGGCATTGCCAACTTTAACGATTTTTTAAACAAAAATCCACTCCTTAGAAAAATATTCTCAAAAAAATGCCACGCCTTAAAAATTATTTTTAAAACTTGCAACGCCTTTAGAAGATAGTCTTAAAAAATTCCACGCCTTTAAAAAATAGTTTTAAAAAATCTTGGCCTTGAACGAATATTCCTGAAAAATATTCTTAAAAAATTCCACGCTTTGAAAAAATTTTAATTAAAATTCCAATCCTTAATTAAAATTTCACTCGATTTAAAAGTTGTTAAAATTTCTTTTGTTTTTTTAACAACAACTAACAACTACAAAACAAAGAAATGAAATTGTTGTAAGATAAACAATGAGTAAAGTTGTTGAAAACGGTACTGAATAGGCCCCCTGCTGGTGTTTGAAAAAAATATTTTTAAAAAATCCCCTCCTGCTGGTGTTTGAAAAAAATATTTTTAAAAATCTACAACTGCTGGTGTTTGAAAAAAAAACATTTTTTAAAAATCCACTCCTGAAAAAAAAAATTTAAAAAAAATCCACTCCTGCTGGTGTTTGAAAAAATATTTTTAAAAAATCCACTCCTTCTGGTGTATAAAAAAATATTTTTTAAAAATCCACATTTGCGAGTGTTTCAAAAAATATTTTTAAAACATTCACATTTGCTAGTGTTTGAAAAAAAAATAGTTTTAAAAAATTCACATTTGCTAGTGTTTGAAAAAAATATTTTTAATAAATCCACCGCTGCTGGTGTTTGAAAAAATATATTTTAAAAAATCCACGTTTGTTGAAGTTTGAAGAAAATATATTTTAAAAAATCCACAACTGCTGGTGTTTGAAGAAAAATATTTTTAAAAAATCCACTCCTGCTGGTGTTTGAAAAAAAATATTTTTAAAAAATCCACTCCTGCTGGTGTTTGAAAAAATATATTTTAAAAAATCCACGCTTGTTGGAGTTTGAAAAAATATATTTAAAAAAAACCACGCTTGTTGGAGTTTGAAAAAATATATTTAAAAAAATCCACGTTTGTTGGAGTTATAAAATATATTTTAAACAATACACGTTTGTTGGAGTTTAATTTTAATATATGATCCTACACCCTTCAAAAATGTAAAAAATACACGCTCTTTTTCGCCCAGGGTTTTATTTGTTTCATTGTTTTTCACAATTTTAATATAACATGTATATTTTTCATTCCATTATTTTTAATGGTGATTCTTCTCCATCATGTTTTTCAATTAAATTTATTGCCATGGTTAGCCATTTCAGTTGCTTCCTGTTCCATGTATTTTATTAATTCATTTTCATTTGTAAATATGGTCAATCTTGTTGTTGTTAATCTTAGCGTTTGTTATTAAATGTGTGCAATAAAAATATATATGGAATCAATATTTAATATTTCATTTTGTGGTATTTGCATTTAGCCTTTATTTACTGTACACTTTTTTATATTGTTATAATCGATTGTTTTTACCAATAGGGCTTTTATTTGAATCTGCATTATGATTAGTGTTATGTGTCATCGCAGGGCTTATTTAAATGCAAATTTATCAGCTGAGCACCCACCTGAAAATCGAGCAAATACGGAGCATTCATTCACACCCTGATACGAAAATATGAATAAAATAAGTGGCATTGCCTGTTGTAATTAATATGGAAAATATATTGGTTTTGTTTGCACAAAAATTTATTAAATTTTCCAACAGAATAAGTTTCCATTGTTTTATAAAAAACATAAAACCATAATATGAGAGGGTTTGTAAATGGGTCAAATGCTAATGAAAGTATTGAGTGATTTAAATTGATGTTTTGCTTTCATATTCACCACAAAAACCTGTAAAGCTTTAATTTCTCTAAAAATATGTCATATCTCAATTATTTGCCACATAAAATAATAATATTATATCTGCAGCAGCAGCAGCGACAAAATCGTTGTGTGTTATTTTATCAGTGTGCTTTGTCATTATTTAATTAACTGTGGTTAGTGGTTGTTGTTGTAAACCCCAAGCTACCAGCCCCCACCCAAAACAAAGCACAACATTATTTATAATAAAATGGTTTAAATTAAATATTTTTCTAACCACACAATGTTTTGTTGTTGCTTTTGTCTACCACTGCCCCTTTAAAATAATAAATAAATTAATTATAACCGAAAAAATCGGTTAAATTGAGATACTGATGATATGCTACCATAACGCACCCGCACAAAACCAAATAAAAGCATTATTTAAATATGCATGAATTTCTTTAGCCAAAAATGTTATTTGGCCAACAATTTAATTTAAAATACTATTCACAAAAAAAGACTGGCGGAAAGCTATTGAGCTGTAAAACTTTAAAACATCTGATTCGTCGGTGTATCCAGTGAAGGGAAAATTATTTTATTAATTAAAATTAATCAGTTTTGGTCTATAATAAATATGAGATCTCTTGGAATTGATTTCAGTAACAATTCATTTTGGCTCACTTCTTCAAAGATTAATGTTACCGAATATCACTGAATCTTATAATATAACCCCGATAGATATTTTACAAGAAAATCCCACCATATTTTTTACAAAGTTCATGCGATCTACTTTAAAATGATCCCCAGATCATCTTTAAAATGATACCCAGATCGACTTTAAGAAGATCCATTGATGATCTTCTGTGAGTAGATCCTCGATCTTCTATGAAAAGATCAATCGAACCTTTTTAAGAAGATCCTACAATCTACTATAACAAGATCCCTCGATCGTCTATGAAAAGATCAATCAAATTTTTTATGTAGATCTATCGACTTTTATTATGAAAATCCCTCGATCCTCCTTAAGAAGATCCCTCGATTCACTTTAAAAATATCCAGCGATATTCTTTAAGAAGACACCTCGATCTTTTTTAACAAGATACCACGATCTTTTTCAAGAAGATCAATTGAGCTTCTATGAGAAGATCACTCCATCTTCTTTGAGCAGAACAAACGATCTTTTTTATGAAGAACTCTTGATCTGTGACAAACCTCTTGTGTTGTTAAGCGGATGTGGTACTGAGGGTGTCGGCTGCGGCTTAGCTTGCCGGATGGGGAGGTTCTTTCCGCTTGAGGGTTGCACATTTGAATATTGTACCACTGTATTTAAAGGAAATTTTTAGATTTCAACGGTGATTCTTTCTGTTTAAGTAATCATTTTTTTATATTCATTTTAAATTAAAATCAACATTCAAAATCTCGTTTTGTCGAAGCTTTGGAGTCATGCTTCTGTGGCTGCCCACCCCATATGACTTGTTCAGTCATCCATGACATTTTTGGTAGCCTGTTGTTTTATATAAAAATGTCCCAATATCAAACATGTTTTGTCGACCTCTACATTTCAGCCTTTGACAAAAATTTAACACATTACCATTTTTACTTCACAATTTAACATTAATACTTTATTATAAATTTTATAGGTTTAAATAAAAGTAATTATTATACATACATCAAATGGATGTTTGATTAAATTTTAATTTTTAAATTTAATTTCAGAATTCCCTAATGTGTTGTTATATATGTTTCACAATTTATATATTTGTATATGTATATATAAATATATATGTATTTTTTGCGTATCAGTATTTTTTTTTTTTTTAAATTGACTGTGCCAACTTGGCATTTTGTATATCAGTTTCTTTTTATGTATTATTGTTTTATACATATATATTCATATATAGATATAAAGATTCTTTAATAGTAATACTGGAAAGATTAGATCTATAAAGATTTTCTTATGAACGGTATTTATGATATTTTTTTTTTATAATTATATATAAAATTTTTACACTTTGTATAGACTTTAAATACGTATATATGCAGTTATTTAGATTTGAAATTTTTTTAAATCAATAATTATAATATTTAATTTTTTTAATATTAAGTAATGATAATTTTTTTATGGGAATATAAATTTCAGGAAATTAATTTTTTGTTCGTATACAAAGCTTAACAGATAATGCTATTGCTTTAATTATCAAATTATTCAACATTTTTTTTTTAGGTTATAATTTTGTCAGATAGTAATTCAATGAATGTGAATTAATACTTTTATAATGTTTTCTTGAAAACAAATATTTAGCAAAATTCTGTTTTTTTTTTTTTTTGATAAGGTTTTCCTATTATTGGTATTTCTAGTTTAATGTTAAAGCTGGATTATTTGGTAATGTAATAAAACTACAAACAACCAAAAAAAGGACGAGACAAATTCTCTACATTTCACATTTTTGATCTCACCAGACTGGTAGTTTTTAGCCAGACTCTACTGTACATTTTCACCATGCCCTATTATTTGTGGCTGGCAACCTTCAATTCTCCTTGGTACTGTGCAGGTGTAATGGTACTGTACATGTATAGTATATGTAGTTGTTGCGCCGCTTATGAAGATGGCGTTCAGCGCTTATTAGAATTTGTCCCTTTAAATAATTATGCCAAGGTTAGTCGGTTCATATTGAAGAAAATAAATCGTTTACATGGAATTTGGAATTATGTGGAATTATGTGATAAAAGACAATTAATCAATTGATTAATATTTTTAATAATAATGAATACGTGTTTTATGTGTATGGAGATGTTGTCTGTTCAACATTACACATATGTGATTCGAGCACGTTTTCTACAATTCTATCCACATAATCCCATTTATAGGCAATATAATCATTTAAATCGTACTTGTACGAAAATCTTTTTTTTATTTCTATTGGATTGTGAAAGAGATGTACGGTCACTTATGTTTTCGCAATAGAATTATAGATAATTTTTCTCTAGAGTGATATTTAATCACAAGCTAAATCACTTTTCTATTTGGAATATGTTTATCATACATACAATTTTTGGAGTCAACTGTATCCAAGAATTTGCGACTATTTCTTGATTGAAATTTAGTTCAGCTTTTAGAAAAATTTCACGAGAGAAGTATCATCTTTCATAATTTTCACATTTAATTCCACATTTTATGTATTAACTTTACTACATTCTTTGATATTCAGAGAGACTCACCTCCTTTTTGTAAATTTATTAATTTGCTTAATAATGCTTATCCTTGTCAGCTACAAATAGCTATACAGCTGTTTTAAATTAATTGACATAACTTGATAGAAATAATTGACTTCTATGAAAATGATTTCTTATTAATAAATTCAACTTGTTAGTCTTGAAAATCAGCTTATCACACGTGTGGACTCAAATAGAAAGAAAGACGTAAAATCTGCAATCAACTTCATAGTGTGGGTACAAGCACTTTATGTGTTTGACATTAGTGAAGTGGCAACTCTGTTATTTACCATATTACATCTTTGACAATCTCCTATTGTGAATGGTAACTAGATGGAACTAATTTATTTTCCAATCGGAGTGTAGAGTTGCAAATTCTAGTTAATTTGAAAGGAATTTGTACTCAATTCACAAATGCAAATTAACTTGGATATAACTTTAAAAATCCCTTGGAAAGAATTTATGTATGTAGTAAGTCATGGACCTGGCAATAAAACTCTGATGTAATCAGTTTTGTTAAAATAAGTCGAATGGATTTAAATACTATGTTGAACATGAAAAATATCAGAAATATCATGTGTTCTACATGAAACGGCTTTTCTTTATCTCGACAAAATCATTCATTTAGAATAAACTATATAGATCTCTTGATCTGCCTTATGTCACACACTGAAACTTACAAGAAATTGTATAGAGGTTTTTAGATCGAGTTATCCACAACAGTAATTTAATAAAAGGACTCTTGTATAGAACACGATCCAGGAGTGAATACTTTCATTAAATTTATTTCACTGTCATCCTTATAAATATAAAACCTCCTATATTCATAGGCCGGTTCTAACAAAAAAAGGTTAGCCCACCGTACGCTGATCTTATGACATCAAAATTTTATTAAGGAGAAATTATCCTTACTTTTTGCCCAAAACATTTTATTGTAGTTGCAAATGCATCATCATGGTGGAATAAGAAGGTGTTACATCAATAACAATAATTTGTCAAACATCATACCAAACGTCAAAATTTTGTTCACACTAATTCATTATTACAACTAGTCTGAAAATCAGCTGTTTTGGTGTTTCACATTCACATTGCAACATGGGCATCACCTACCACAAACGACGGCGTCACTTTATGCAACGTGAATGAGTTGCTGACCTAGATTTGCAATCGTTAGTTCATTGGTCGTTTAAGTGAACTAGATCAGACGCCCCTTCAATGAAGAATCGAATTGAACCTATTTTGTAAACAAAGCAATTCTATTGGATTAGATATTTGTGAAGTGAAATAGAATAATTATTCATACAAAAAACTGCCTGCCGTCACAGATCTTCAATAAGAAGATTCCTTTGATCTTCTTTAACCCATTTAAAGCCACTGGTCGTTTAAACGCCACCAAAAATGGTTGCAAAAATTGACGTAAAACTCCGGTATTTAAGCATATTTATGAGTTTTTTTTTTTTTGCAATTTGTTATAATATTGTCAGTTATCAGTCATTCCACGTCTATAAAGTTTCATTTATCCTACGCATTTCCACGTGTTTGTTTAAAACGCAAGCAATTCAAAAAAATTGACTTTTTGCAATTTTCGACTTTTGATGAAAAATTTACATATGCCATAAAAATTTAATCAAAGATCTTACATTCATATAACTTGAGGGATTTGTTGGGAATGTAGTAAGTGTATTTTCTCAATCGAAAACCACGGGGACATCATGTAAGAATACACCTATATTACCCTTCAAAGTTTTCGGCATGTTTAAAAGAAAACCCGATTGCAGCAAAACTACTCTTTTTAGAGAAAAAAGTAATTATTAAGAAATGCTTAAAAGGTCTCAAACATATAATTTTCAATCAAAATTTTAAGTTTTCTCGCAAAAAAATTCTCGGCGCTAAGTGGGTTAAGAATGTTTAACACTGTGACTTACGCGATCATTTTGATGTTTGTTTACTTCCAGTCAGTTGGAATTTACCGGTGACTGCGAATTAGTGTGCGTGCAATATTTACATTATTTACATTGTTTACTCTTCTATGTAGGTTTTCATTTTTGACGCCGTCACCGCTAATGGAAACTAATATAACAAAAAACAACAAAATGGAAAGACTCAATAGTCTTATAACGGATATTAAAAATGACAAGCCATAGAAGTCTTTGAACAAAAAAGTCATTAACAAGTAAAAAGTGGTTAAGTTCGGCCGGGCCGAACTTTTTATACCCTCCACCATAAAATAGTCTTAATTAAAATGGAATAATTAGGGTCCTTTCACAATTTTAGGTGGAACAACTTTTCGACAATGGATAGACTCCTACAGCCTCCCACTATTGCTTAAATTACACTGTGAACACAAATGTTGGGGCAGAGATAATTCCTTTTGGAGATGAAAGCCTTGGTGTGTGTATGTTAAAAACCTCGTAGGACAGGTGCGCCGTGAGTCGAACTTCCGCGTTATGGCGTGATGAAGTTTTGTTTGTTGTTTTTGTAGAGCACTTAAGCAACGGTGAACAAAGATACAACTCTAATTCCTGATGGCCCACAGGGTCTCTAACAAAAATTTCATCACGCCATAACGCGGAAGTTCGACTCACGGCGGATCTGTCCTTCGGGGTTCATAACATACTAACCAAGGCCTTTCTTCCCCAAGAGGAATTTTCCGTGCCCCAGACTTTCACCTCCATTTTGTTGCACAGTGTTATCTAATCTAAAAAATGTGTTCAGCTAGGTGAAAGGTACCACCTACAGGGCTATATCAAAGAGTCAACTTGTCTTTAAATTTTTAAGCGGAAAAGTTTTATAGCTGCAGGGAACTTCAAGAGTCAAATTGAGGGTAGTTTCATCAAAACAATGTAGACCCTCAAAAATGGACCCATGTAGAAGAATTTTAGTGAAGAAATTTCGTGATCACTGAAAATTCCCGAAAAACGGGGGGATATACCAAAACATGGGACCTATATTGACGATGTTTCGTTGGAGATGTTTTATGACCACTGAGAACTTCAAATGTCAAATTACAGCTATTTTGGTTAAAAACCGTAGCTAAAATTCTTAAAATACCAAAAATTGGGAGGTACCGTTATATGGGGGCTATACCAAAACATGGACCTATGTTAACGATGTTTCCTTGGAGATGTTTTATGACCACTGAGAACTTCAAATGACAAATTATAGCTATTTCAGTTAAAAACTGTAGCTAAAATTCTCAAAATACCGAAAAGTGGGAGGTGCCGTTATATGGGGGCTATACCAACACATGGACCTATGTTGACGATGTTTGGTGGAGATGTTTCATGACCACTGAGAACCTCAAATGGCAAATTACAGCTAGTTCGGTTAAATATTGTAACTAAAATGCTCAAAATACCGAAAATCGGAAGGTACGGTTATAAGGGGGCCATACCAAAACATGGACCTATGTCGACGATGTTTGGTGGAGATGTTTTATGACCACTGAGAACCTCAAATGTCAAATTGCAGATAGTTCGGTTACAAATTGTGGCTAAAATTCTCAAAATACCGAAAATCGGGAGGTACCGTTATATGGGGGCTATACCAATACATGGACCTATGTTGACGATGTTTGGTGGAGATATTTCATGAACACTGAGAACCTCAAATGGCAAATTACAGCTAGTTCGGTTAAAAATTGTAGCTAAAATTCTCAAAACACCGAATATCGGGAGGTACCGATATATGGGAGCTATACAAAAACATGGACCTATGTTGACGATGTTTCGTGGAGATGTTTCATGACCACTGAGAACCTCAAATGTCAAATTGCAGATAGTTCGGTTACAAATTGTTAAAGTTCGGTTAAGAATTGTAGCTAAAATTCTCAAAACACCGAATATCGGGAGGTACCGATATATGGGAGCTATACCAAAACATGGACCTATGTTGACTATGCTTGGTGGAGATATTTCATGACTCCTGAGAACCTCAAATGTCAAATTGCAGATTGTTCGGTTTAAAATTGTGGCTAAAATTCTCAAAATACCGAAAATCGGGAGATACCGTTATATGGGGACTATACCAAAACATGGACCTATGCCCATATCCTTTGGGATATAAGTTTGTTGATCACTAGGAACCTTAAGTGCCAAATTATAGCTAATTCGGTCTGCAAATGTGGCGTAGAACGTCAAAATACCTCAAATCCGGAGGTACCGTTATATGGGGGATATACCAAAGAGTGGACCGATATAGCCCATCTTCGAACTTGACCTGCCTATGGAAGAGTTCTTTGTTTCAATACAAAGAACTAAGAGAACTGATGAGTCCAAGTGGCGTTGGACGAAACTAGTATTCTTTGCCTTTCCCGAAATTAATTCAATTTTAACTACATCCCACTTTAAATAAAACTTGTTGTTTTAAAAATATTAAAACAACAAAACCCGAGATTAAGCTAAAATTATTTTACAACAATAAAATAATACACATCTCAACAAAACTGCCAAAGTGAATTATTTGAAATATTCATTTTTGTTTTAGGAAATTAATAGAAAGTGATAAAACAGCATGCAAAACCTTATACAACAACTACACCTGACAACCACAAGACATACATTCCCTCAACAACAACAACAACAAATGAACACTAATATCACAAGCAAGCATCAATGAAATTTGCTTGAACATGTTAAAGGACGGATAACACACGCGTACAACAATCAACTCAAGCCTTTAAGGAAAAAAACCGTAGCAATAACTTCACTAATTTAACAACAACAAAACAATCCTTCCTTCCCAACCAATAAAACCACAAACTATCAAACCAACTATGTAGATGTGGTCAAATTGGTTATCAAATGGAGGAAAGCACTTAAAGCTCAATTAATGATTCCCCCTTAACATGCAACATATTCAATGAAAGAAAAATCAACATACACACCCGCACCCCATACATGCACTCATGCCGAGATTTATTTTTTAACATAGTTAAACGCATACCATACAAACAACAATGAAACGCAAAATGTCCTACCATTTTTTTCGCTATTTTCAATGTTTTTTTTTTCGAAATTTATGAACGAAAAAGGAAAAAAAGCCCTCAACTTGGTTGTCTTGAGTTTTAAATAAAAACAGAAAACGAAACAAAACTAATGATACATACAAACAAATATAAACATCAAATTGTATGTCAATATTAAATGGAGAAAACTAAATTCACCAACACATATATATTTTTGTGTCCAACATGGAGGTGTTAAATGGAATATAATCTTCTGCTGGATGTTAAGAAGAAATGAAATTTAAACAAAATAGCCTAAAGTCCTCATCCACAAGCTTTTATGGGGAAATGTGACTTCAAAAGATTTTCGATTTTGTGACTATTTCCATCCCTTTTCTTTGGGATTTTTGTTTTGCGTAGATATTTTTGTTCAAAATCGCTTGCACACAAGAAGTGCAAGTGAAAATCTAGAAAATACACATTCTCACATATATGGAGAATATTTCCGCTTCTCCATATCAATTCGATTTTCTGAGTTATGACTTAAACAATATTAATGGAAAATAATTAATAACACTTATACGCCCCAAGGTCCGTGTAATAAAAATTCAATAAAAGCGGAACGGTAATTGATATTTTTAATCTGAAAATGACTTATTGTTTAAGAAATAAAATGCAATAAATAAAAATTATATAAACTTTTATGGACAAGAAATACATGTGACTCACAAGGGTTCCAATTTTTATACTATTTCAAACACTCTTTTTAGAATTTTTGATTTTACGCATATTTGTGGAAAGTCGCTTGCGCACAAGAAGTGTATTAGAAAATCTGGAAAATATACACTCCCACCTATTAAGACCATATGTGCCTTTCCCCTTACCAATTAGATTTTGAGAGTTATTGACCCAACAACATTTAGGCAAAATAATTATTAACCCTTATACGATCCAAGGACTCAAAAAACTGGAAAGGTAAGTGATATTTTCACTAAGAAAAAGGATTTTTATTAAAAGGTAATAAATAAAAATTAGCTCGCTCATATCCATATAGAAATTCTGCATGGGTTACTTTCTTCAGTCCACTATAATATGTATAATTTGGAAATTTAGACACTATAATCAATACATTTGCCTTCTAAGGTTTGCCTTAAAATATATTTGTTTAAAATAATTAATAGCACTTATACAAACCAATTAGCTAAAAATTTGCAACCAACGTCTTTTTATCAACGTAGACTAATTTAATTAAGCGGAATCTTTTATTGATCGCTGAACTGATATTAAATCCCGAAGTCCCCCTCAGGAAGTATTACTGGGCAAGTGATACATGTGACTGCAAAGGGGTTTTTTCCAACTCATCCAATCACTTGGTATTCTTGCGCAGCTATTTTTGTGGGAAATCGCTTGCACACAAGAACTGCATCTGTAAATCTGGTAAATATACACTCCGCCTTGTTGGCATCATATTTTCCTTTCTCCATATCAATTCGATTTTATGAGCTATTTCTTGGGCAATATTTTTGAAAAATAATTAATAACATGTATACGCCCCAAGCACCGTATAATGAAAATTCAATAAAAGTGGAACGGTACTTGATATTGTTAATCTGAAAACAGCTTCTTAATAAGAAACTTAACGATATTAAATAAAAACTATATAAACTTTTATAAGCAAGAAACACATGTGATTCACAAGGGTTAAAGTTATTCAACTATTTCCACCACTTCTCAAGAATTTTTTGCTTTTACGCATACATTTTTGTTTGAAGTGTGTTAGTAACTCTGGACAACACACATTCCCCACTGTTGAGATCATATTTACCGTTCTCCACATCAGTTAGAGTTCGTGAGTTATGGCTGCAACAACATTTATGCAAAATAAATAATAACACTTATACGCCCCAAGAATCGTAGAATAAAAAACCCAATAAAAATAGAACGACAATTTATTAGAGTTGGGCAATCTCGTTCAATTGAACGATCCGGATCACTATCTCGTTCAATGGAAATCGGTAATTTCTTTGACAAAACTGCGTATACATAATTTCACACGTTGCTTTATATGATGTTGCTCATTCGTCTTTGAACGAGGACAGTGATCCGGATCGTTCAATTGAACGAGATTGCCCAACTCTGCAATTTATATTTTCACTCCGAAAACGGATTCTAGTTAAGGAACTAAACTGCAATAAATACAAATTATATAAGCCTTTATGGACAAGAAATACACCTGATGAACAAGGGTTCAGTTTTTCCAACTATTTCTACGAGTACTACTCTTTTTGTGAAAAATTTGCCTTTTCGTATTCTTTTTGTGAAAAACGCTTGCACACAAAAAGTGTATTTGTAAATCTGGAAAATACATAATCCGCCCTGTTGGAATCAGACTTCCCTTTCTCCAAATCAATTATATTTTTTGAGTTATGGCTCCAACAATATTTACGCAAAATAATTAATAACACTTATATGCCCCAAGGACCTTTTAATAAAAACACAATAAAATTAAAACTAAAATTGATAGGAAAATAAAAGGCAATAAACAAAAATTATATAAATTTTTATGGGCAAGAAATAAAGGGTTAACATTTTGACAACTCTTTCAACCACATTTATTGAAATCTACACTTTCATCTATTAGGATCACATTTCCCTTTCTCTACATCAATTCGACTTTTTTAATTATGGCTCCAAAAACATCTATGCAAAATAATTCAAAACACTTATACCCCCCACTTAACTTCTAATAAAAGTTATGTTATAACCAAGATAGAGATTTTCAATTTGAAAACGGATTATTTCCACGGAACCTTAGGGCAATTAAAAATAAATCAATCGACCACGTGCCTACAAAAATCAGACATTTCATAAAAGTTAAATGTTACTCAAACTCTTGTCAAGGATTTCTGCCTATTACGGCCCAATGAACTTCAAAAATAAATGGAAACGTAATTGATAATTTTGATATGTAAAGGGATTCTTTCTGAAGAACTAATGGATATTTAAGGAAAATAATTCGCCCAGCTTCTAATAAAATTTGCATATTGTGAAATAGGCTATATCGTCAATAAATGACGATATTTATTTGGAGAATAAATCATAAATCATATCAGAAACATATGTTTCTTTCTCCATATCAATTACATTTAAAGAATTATGCCCTTAACAAGCTTCCTTATAAATATTTAATATTACTCGTAAAAATGATGGAAAACAAAGAACAAAAATAGGGGCGCCGGCTTCTACCATTTCTACAGTTTTGGAAATATTTGAGTTAAGAGTAGTTGGAATCCTTGCACTTTAGGTATATAGGTATATGGTGTCTTTGGCAACTTTACTGAAAAGTGTGCTAAGAATATTTTTCTTAAAAAAATTAACCTTCGTGTGAGTGAAAAAGGCGTATTTTTGGTCCCTTTTTCAACAAATCTTTAACATCTTTTATAAGATGTGATCGTATCAGATCAACATATTCTAGAAATTAAAATTTTACTATCGGTCGTAGAATACATCAAAACTCTAAATTACATCAAAACATCAAAACTCTAAATTTTACCTAAACGCCAGGAAGTTATCCTATACTATATTCTGACATTCTGAATCAGCGAAAATACGTATAAATCTGCAAGACAAAATAACACATAAAAACGAAAAGTGCAAATATGTGCAGGATATTTCGATGGAAATTGATAAATCACTCTTCCCTTTTTATGAAATGATAGGGAACACGGCCCAAATCGATCTTACTCACAACTATTTTCATCATTTATTGTGTAAAATTGACCTTGAAAAAATCAACAAGGGCGAACATCATTATTAACCCACTTAAAGCCACTGGTCGTTTAAAAGCCACCAAAAAATTTTTGCAAAAATTGTTTTTGTTTTCGGGACTTTAAAAAGAAGGCCCGATTGCAGGAGAACTATACGTTTTAGAGAAAAAGCTATTTCTTAAAAAATGCTTAAAAGTTCTCAAAAATAGCACTTCATATTTAAAACGGTTGTTTAGTTTGGATATTATAACATTTTAATAAACAACTTAAATATTGAGAAAAAAATAAAATTTCCAAACTCAGTTGTCCAATCGAACTGAAACTTTGCACACTTCTCAGATTTGGATGACAATACATGAATATTAAAGCAAACCCAATATGGGTCAATTTTTTCTTATAGCCCCCACACAGCCGTACCACCCGATTTCAGGTATTTTGAGAATTTTATCTTCATTTTCACTAACCACTATTAATTCGTACACCAGGTATTTATACCCTACTCCATATGTGGGAAGGGTATTATAAGTTTGTTTTGCTAAAAATCCATCTAACACCGCGAAATATTCGTCGTATACCCCAAATGTTAAATCTAAAGCGAAATTGCGATGTGTGTCCGTCCGTCCGTCTGTCCATTATAAATTGTGATCAAACTCCAGACGCAATTATGGACCATTAGTCACGAAATTTGGTATGGAGGTCGGTTTCACATCAGAATTGATGGCTATTGTTATTGGTGATCATCATGAAATATTTAGGGGTGAAATTGAGCAAAAACTAAATTTTTATCCGAATTTGTATCTGCTCTGTACGTCGCAATCATAGTCCGATTAGCGCGAAATTTTCAATAAGGTGTCAGCTTATGACAGTAAAGAAGTTTGCAATTTTACATGATGGTCAGATAGTTTTTATTGGGGGAAATGGACCTAAACTTTTGAGTTGGAAATTTGAAAACATTTTAATATATAACTTATATCTTTATTTCTGGTAGACACATTCCGACCTTTCGGTAGATGCCAATTATGTTGTTTCAGTTTTCAAATCATGAAAGAAGAATTCTCAGGTTTCTAAATTGTTACAAATTACAATGCTGTACGGGCTATTGTGATACCTTTGGTAAAAAGTAACGTAATAGTACCTCGAAATAGTTGTCTTTTTTCATTGATCGATTCGATAAAAAATCACCGAAAACTATTTCTAAAATTCTTTTAATATTTGTTTATACCCTCAACATTTAGGCCAACGAGATTATCGAAATAATGCTTTTAGATCCTAATTATGTTTGGACGAAATCCATTTCAGACAAGTTGGAGTCGATTTACACATGCCCATCAGTCTGTCTGGCTAGCTGGTGCGCACAATAACTCTCGAAGAATCAACATATTTGGTCCAAATTTTAGGTCTCGTACATTTTGTCCAAACTTAGTTTAAGTTCGAAGATGGACCTGTCGGTCTACCCCTTCCGCTAATTACCCCCACAAAAGTCCAAAAGTTTTCGTTAAGATTATTCGCACGATAGTTCCAGAAGGGACTAACCGAATTGTTCTAAACTAGAGATGTGGAAATATTACTTCCAAGCATAAATCGAACATGGACTAAATGAACCCATTCCTTTGGGAAAAGTATAGTTTTACAGCTCTTCTTGAACCGTTTTGAAGTTGCTTGAAATATGTTCGCCTTGCGGCCTCCGTTTTACGACGGTGCATTTTTTTTTTGGGTAAGTCCATACTTCTCGAGAAGATGCCAACTAAATTGACTATTGCCTAAGATAACCCTCGAAGGGAGAAACCGGTTTGGTCTTACTTTTGTACATCGAATTATTTCTTAGAGGCTTGGATTACGTCCGAATATGGACTACATAGGAACACTTCTTTGGGTGCCCAGACAAAATTTGGAAAGAGAGTCTCTTCTTGGATTGTTTCAATTTTTCAATTTTTTTGCTTGTCTTTGTGGCCCTTGTTACGACGGTACAATTTTTTGTAGGGGTCAAAGTCCATTCTTCTTGGGAATTGGCCCAAAATTAAAAAAAAAAAACAATAGAGACGTTATAAATATTGAGTTTACTTATTTTCTGTGTGCCCGAGGCTGAGGGTGTATCTCCGTCGGCACAGTTGACTACTACTTTCTAACTTTCTTTTAATAATTTGTAGCGAAAAACCCCGATTGGTCATTATGAAATACGTAAAATAATACATTACGTTTCCAGCTATAACGGCGTATATATGTATGTATGTTCTATATCTCTGGTACGTTACTATGTATATCATGTATGACGGGACGTCTAAAATATGTCGCAATCATATAAAAGAAATTCCTTGGAAAATAGTGCCCAGGTGTAGTAGAGTATCACATGGTCGGTCCTGCCCGACTATTACCATCTCTTTCTTGTTTTATACAAAAATAGCAAGAGGTCGGATTTTGATAACTTTAACTTGGTATTTCTGATTCTCTATGCCTATAACTTAATTTTGTTCTTACTTGTTATTTTTCCTTTTTAGCAAAATATAATAACATTCTTAAACCAACACACATAAATCTTTAAACAAACAAAATTTCTAATAAATTAACCATATTAACTAAAACAAAGCAAATATTTATTACAAACCGAGACCTATGCTATATTACTCTTTTCACCACAAAAAGCCATTTCGTTCTACATGTGTTTGGGGGAAATTACTAAAAATCTCATTATATTTTAAGCTGCAATGATAAAATGCTGACCGTTTGGCATCGACACCATAACTAATTAATTGCTTTAGACACGTACTATCTCTCCCTACAGTTATTTGTTCTAACCTATTTATAACTTAAGGACATTAATTTAAGGGATGTAAGGTATGTACACTGGACGACAACTTTTCCTAATTAAAAATAGGTAAAATATGTATGTATAGTGAAATTATTAACAAGGAGATTATGAAAAAGCAACATATACATGTGGAATCAATGAAATCTTATTATACCTTACACCACAATGTGGAAAGGGTATTAAAAATAAGTTTTTCGAAAAATTCATGTAACACCGCGAAATATTCGTCGTAAACAATTTTGAGATGTGTGTCCGCCCGTCCATCTATTAAAAATTATAATCACGCTACCGGACCAATCTTCGCGAAATTTTGTATGGTCTGAAGCCGACCAGAATAGACCCCTTGGCGTAGATCGTGAAATATTAAGGGGGTGAAATGGACCAAAAACTAAATTTTTATCCATTTATTTTGTAGCGACTCTGTAAGTCGTCGTGGTAGTCTGATCGGGGCGAAATTTTATGTATGGTTTGGGTTTACGACACAGAAGTAGCTTGCAATTTAACGTGATGATCAGATAATATTAAGCCGGTTAAATAGGCCAGAACTTTTGTGTGAAAATTGGTAAAATTTTTAGGGAAATAACAATATCATTATTCCTGGGAACTATTTTAAGCCCGTGTAAGTTATATTCAGAAGAGGAACGATTGACCTTTCCATTGATGCTAATTATGTTGACGTACGTGGTCAGATAACAGAGTTACAGCCTAGTATATACTGGTTTTTAAGGGATTTTGAGATGTGAATCCGTCCGTCCGTCCGTGTGACCGTCTGTCCATTATAAATTGTAATCAAACTCCAGGCCGCAATTATGATGCGATCGTCACGAAATTTGGTATGGAGGTCGATTTCACATCAAAATAGATCGCTATTTTAATTGGTGATGATCGCGGAATATTTAGCGGGTGAAATGGACCAAAAAATAATTTTTTAATCCGATTTTGTAGCTGCTCTGTAGGTCGCAATAATAGGACGATCGCCCCGTTAAATATGGTAAGAGTATATGACAAAGAAGAAGCTTGCAATTTGAGATGGCGAACAGATTATATTTAGAGGGTTAAATGGACAACAACTTTTGTGGGAAAAATCGCAAAAATCGAAAAAATCGCTTTTTAAATTAAACTCGATCAAAGTTCACATTTATAGGGTTTTTTTAGGTTTTCAGGATTTTGCTTGGAAACCGCAAGTCCTATTGAAATGAAATGAAACAAGAACAAATCGCTGAAGGGATTATTAAATAAATCGCGGTAAAAGTTCACATTGGGATTTTTAGGTTTTCAGGGTTTAGCATGAAAAGCGTAAGCCCTATTGAAAATGGGATTAAAAAATTTTTTTAGAGAATTTTCACCGCTACAACATTTTCTTTAGTCCCATTTCTATAGGACTTGCGGTTTTCAAGCAAAATCCTGAAAGCCTAAAACCCTGAAAATGTGAATTTTGACCGCGATTTATTTCAAAATCCCTTCGTCGATTTTTTTTGTTTTTTTTTATGATTTTCTCATCAGCAAACAACTTTCTGGAATATACGAAATGTCTATGAACGGTTCTTAAAAGCGAAAATAGCCAGAAACTTTCGAAAATATTAGATTTTTATGATTTTTCTCCTATTCTGGACCACAGATACCGAACCGCCCAAAAATTAAGGATACAGTCAACTACAAAAATGTACCTAAGATTTCAATAAACAATTTTCTAGAACGTAAAAAGATTCTAGGAATGATTCTTTAAGCTGAAATTTGCAAACAATAAAATTATTTGTAATGTTTCCACCTACTCAGGTCTGGAAATAACAAACTGTTCAAAACTCAAGACAATTTGAAAGGTTTGTTATTTACGGACCTGAACAGGAAAGAATGATTTAAAATAATCGAATTTTGAGCTTGATGAACCGTTCCTAGATTCTTTATATGTTCTAGACAGTTGTTTATTGAAATTCTAGGTACATTTTTGTAGTTGACTGTATCCTTAATTTTTGGGCGGTTCGGAATCTGTGGACCAGAATAGGAGAAAAAAGTATAAAAATCTAATATTTTCGAAAGTTTTTGGCTATTTTCGCTTTTAAGAACCGTTCATATACATTTCGTATGCTCCAGAAAGTTGTTTGCTGATATCTTTGCTACATTATTGTGGTTGATTGCTTTCTTGAATTTTTAACGGTTTAGTATCTATGGAGCGGAAACCAAGAAAAGAAAATAAAATTCGCATTTGTTTAGCTATTTTGGCCATTAAGAACCGTTTCTACAGACTTCATACGTTCTAGAAAGTTGTTTATTGAGATCTATCGAACATTTTTCTGGTTGGTTGTTTGCTTCAATTTTGATCGGTTTGATATCTACAGACTAAAATCCGAGAAAGAAAACATAATGGTAATTGGACCTTGACAATTTTAACCTTGAAGATGAGGTCGAGTGGATTTTATGTGTTCACAATTATTATTCCTTAGGACGAGGGCTACAACTTTGTCTCCAAGAGTAATCCAAACGTCCAAGCGGTTTCGAAGATATGTACCTGACAAAATTATCCCCTTTGACATCAAAGCCTCAGGTCTCTGTCGGCCCATAACCGCGAAAGTTAAAGTGATAGGAAAAACGCCGGGACACGTTTCTTCTTATTTTTGGCCTTCTAGCACGCTGTGGTGTCAGAATGTAGTTAAACAAGTAAGAAAGTGTCAGTCGGCTTTGCCGACAGATGTATACCCTCAGCCAATGTGAAGTGAAACTATCACCTACGGAAAGTTCGAATATATTTAAGGACTCTTCAGAATTTTGTGGCCCTTGCCGACAAAAATGTGGATAAGGAATTAACTGCACAAATACTTTTGTGGTGGAGGTATCCTTTGGCAGGACCGATATGGGCCATTTTATAAGTTAAACTAAATTTTGTTAAAATATTAGGAGATCCAAAGTTTGGACCAAATTGGTTGCCCCATTCAAGTGATATCGTCCTAGCATTTTAGTGACATTTTTTAAATACTCGTATTGGGGAGAAGTACCGGAAGTTGTGGACCGGCATTGCCCCATGAAACTAAGTTTGGATAGAATGTTGGACCAAAGCGGTTGAACAGTTCGAGAGTTATTGTGCTCTCCGAACGCCACATATGGTGACATAGGGTTTTTTATACCTTTCGGGCTGCTTTCCCAAGAAATTTGGACTTGCCCCTGAAAAAACTTTTATAATCGTAATGGAGGCAGCGAATGCAAATCGCTTTAACAAAAATCAAAGTAATTCGAGAGCAGGTCTTAAAGTGAACTTATCCGAAATTTTGTGTGGGAAGTATCCGAAGGAGTGGACAAATATAGTCCATATTCGAACCTGATCTATATCTGGTAAATATATTAGAATGTGCAAAGTATGAATTACATCGGTCACTCCCTTAACGAGCGCGCACAATTTTCCGAATATTTTTGAACTTTTGTGGGGGAGGTACCTGAAGGAGTGGACCGATAGGCTCATCTTCGAATTTAAAATAGGTTTGGACAAAATATTACGAAACCCAAATTTTGGACCAAATCGGCAGATCCGTTTAAGAGTTATCTTGCGCTCCAACCACTACACACGGTGTCATAGGGGATTTTTGCATATTTCAGGCTATTTTCTGATGAAACTGATACCCCTGATGAAACTAATACCGTCGTATGGGGGGCAGTGAATACAAGTAGTTGCAACAAAAATCAAATCGATTCGAGAGCAGGTCCTAATCTGAACTTATCCGAAATTTTGTGTGGGAGGTACCCGAAGGAGAGGACCGATTGAGTCCATATTGGAACCTCATCTAAGTCTGGTAGAAATTTCACGATGTGCAAAGTATGGATTAAATCGGTTACTTTCTTCAAGAGTTATCATGCGCACAAATTTTCCGAACATTTTGGTACTTTTGTGGGGGAGGTACCGGAAGGAGTGGGCCGATATAGCCTATCTTCGAAGTTAAACTATGTTTGGGCAAAATATTACGAAAGCCAAATTTTGGACCAAATCGGTTCCTCTGTTCGAGAGTTATCGTGCGCACCAGCCAGCCAGACAGTCATACGGACGGACGGACATTGCTAAATCGACTCCAAATTGTCTGAAACACATTTCGTCCAAACATACATGGGGTCTAAAACCATTATTTCGATGAGGCACATTTTGCCCGTATGAAAGTGTATATACCCTCGTTAGCATAAATGCTGAGGGTATAAAAACCATGACTCAAAAAATGACACACAGCGTAATTGAATTTTATATGAGTTTGTCCATTTTGTATAAATTTTTCTCTTTTAATTTATTTTATATTCAATTTTTTCAATTTTTGTATCGTATATTGGATATCTTATAGCATAAAAAATCCTGCACTTTAATTATAAGATGCATTTCTAGTTGTGTAGTTACTCAAAAAATATATAAATAATTTAAAAAGCGATCCGGCGTTTTTTATAACCTCAGCCTTTAGGCTAAAGATGGTATTTACACTTTGATACGACCAAAAATGTACTTCATCGAAATAATGGTTTTAGACCCCAAGTATGTTTGTACGATATCCGTTTCAGACAATTTTGAGTAGATCTAGCAATGTCCGTCCGTCTGTCTGTCTGTCTGGCTGGCTGGTGCGCACGATAACTCTCGAACGGATCAATCGATTCGGTTCAAATTTTGGGTATCGAAATATTTTGTCCAGATTCGATTTAAGTTCGAAGATGGGCCATATAGGTCCACTTCTTCAGGTACCTCCCCCACAAATGTTCAAAAATTGTCGCAAAACTTGTGCGCACGATAACTCTTGTAGGAAATAACCGATTTGGTCCATACTTTACACATCCTGTAATTTCTACCAAGCTTAGATGGAGTTCCAATATGGACTCAATCGGTCCACTCCTTTGGGTACCTCCCACACAAAATTTCGGAAAAGTTCAGTTTAGGAACCGGTCTCGAATCGCTTTGATTTTTGTTGCAACAAGTTGTATTCGCTGTCCTCTATACGACGCTGTAAGTTTCATTAGGGGCAAGTCCATACTTCCTGAGAAAATAGCCTGAAAGTTACAAAAAACCCTATGACACCGTGTGTAGTGGTTGGAGCGCAAGATAACTCTCAAACGGATCTGCCGATTCGGTCCAAAATTTAGCTTTCGTAATATTTTGTCCAAACTTAGTTCAAGTTCAAAGATGGGTTATATCGGTCCAGTCCTTCCGGTACCTCCGCCACAAAAGTTCAAAAATGTTCGGAAAATTTGTGCGTACGATAACTCCTGAAGGGAGTAACCGATTTGGTCCATACTTTGCACATTATGAAATTTCAAACCAGACTTAGATGAGGTTCCAATATGGACTCAATCGGTAAACTCCTTCGAGTACCTCCCACACAAAATTTCGGAAAAGTTCAGTTTAGGACCTGCTCTCGAATCGCCTTGGTTTTTGTTGTAACATCTTGTATTCACTGTCCCCTATACGAAGGTACAAGTTTCCTCAGTAGAGTTGTGCCAAAGGAACTATATGGAACTATCTAGTTCTCTTCACAGTTCCAATGGCCCACATTTTTTCTTTGAACAAACTGCGTATACTTAACAGCACACGTTATATTTCATGATGTTACTCATACGTTTTGGAACTAGTACAAGGAACTAGGAACTAGATTACCCAACTCTATTCCTCAGGGGCAAGTCCATACTTCCTGAAAAAAATAGCCTGAAAGTTGAAAAACAAACCCTATGACACCATGTTTATGGGTGGAAGCGCAAGATAATTCTCGAACGGAAATGCCGGTTCCGGCCAAAATTTGCCTTCGTAATATTGTTTCCAAACTTAGTTTAAGTTCGTATATAAGCCATATCGGTCCACTCCTTCAGGTTCCTACCCCACAAAAGTTCAAAAATATTCGGAAAAATTGTGGGCACGATAACTCTTGATGGGAATGACCGATTTGGTCGATACTTTACACATTCTCATAATATCTACCAGATATAGATCAGGTTCGAATATGGACTATATTTGTCCACTTCATCCCGTACCTCCCACACAAAATTTTGGATAAGTTCACTTTAAGACCTGCGATTGAATCACTTTGATTTTTGTTGAAGCAACTTACATTCGCTGCCTCAATTACGATGGTAAAAGTTGTTTCAGGGGCAAGTCCATACTTCTTGAGAAGACAGCCCGAAGGGTGTAAAAACCCCCTATGGCACCCCCATGGTCTATGTCGGTACATTCCTTTAAGTGCCTTAAGGGCATATATTGCATAAATAAATTGCAATAAAGTGTTTGCTAGATAACGGGCCTACTGCCTAATATATAATGGGTTCTGTGTAGAGAACCACATTTTTATCCAATGCTATATACATATTGTCTCTCCAAAAGTTTATGTAACAGCACGAAATATTCGTCCTAGACCCCTTATTTGGTATGCCAAAATTCATATCTCGACGAGATAAAGCGATTTAGCGATGTGTATCCGTCCATTAAAAATTGTAAACAAGCTTAAGGCCGCAATTATGGACCGATTGTAACGAATTTTTTAAGAAGGTTGGGTTCGGGCCAGAATAGAAATGATTAGTTTTTGGTGATGATCGTGAAATGTTCAGGCGATGAAATGGACCAAAAACAAAATTTTAACCAATTTTGTAGCGGCTCTGTAGGTCAAAATAATAACCCGCAAAATTTTAAACAAAGTTTAAGTTTATGATGAAGAAGAAGCAACGTGAAGATCAGATAATACTTAGCGGAATGGAATGACACTTTTGTGTGAAATTGGTAAAAATTTCAATAACGTAGCGGTTAAACAACGGAAGTAGTAGTACTACATTAGGGGTTTCATTACATTTTATTTTGTGTGAACTAAATTTTCCTTTCCTGTACAAAAATGCCTTTATCATGCTAGATAACTTTTTGGTTTTGGTCATAAGTATTATACATTACATCTCTGATATTTGATAATTAAATTTTCACAATCATTGAAAAGAAGTTCCGTGGAGAGCTATTGTCCAGGGATAGTGGTATAGGGTATCCCATGGTCGGCTCCGTCCGACTATAGACTTTTCTTACTTGTTTTTTACTTGTTATACCCTATACCACAATGTGGAAAAGGGTATTATAAGTTTGTTTTGGTAAAAATTCATGTAACACCGCGAAATATTCGTCGGAGACCCCCAATGTTGTATACCAATCTTCATATCTCGACGAGATAAAGCGATTTTGAGATGTGTGTCCGTCCGTCCTTCCGTCCGTCCGTCCGTCCGTCCGTCTGTCCATTATAAATTGTAAACACGCTCCAGGCCGCAATTATGGACCGATCGTCACGAAATTTTGTATGGAGGTCGGGTTCAGATCAGAATAGATCCCTATTCTTATTGGTGATGATCGTGAAATATTTAGCGGGTGAAATGGACCAAAAACATAATATTTATCCAATTTTCAAGCGGCTCTGTAGGTCTCAATAATAGTCCGATCAACGCGTAATTTTAAATAAGGTAAGAGTATATCACAAAGGAGAAGCTTGCAATTTGAGATGGCGATCGGATAATATTTAAAGGGTTAAATGGACCAAAACTTTTGTGTGAAAATTGTGAAAATTTTTAATATACAGCTTATATCTTAATTCCTGGAATTGACATTCCGGACAAGTGAGATATACTTAAAAGTGGAACGCTTGACCTTTCAATTGATGCCAATTATGCTGGTGTGCATGATCAGATAACAGAGTTACAGCCTAATATATTCCGTTATTTGTTTTTAGTGTAATAATAAATTCGCTAGAAGTCGCAATTATACATCAATAGTCACGAAATTTTGCACCGGGTAAGAGTATAGGTCGAAAAAGATGCCCACAATTTTGAATGATGATCTGATATTCTTTAGCGGGTGAAATGGACCATTACTTTTGTATGAAAAATATAATAATTTTATTTTTGGTCGATATTTTAACTCCTTGAGGACATATATATTTCGCAAAGTAACCTACATATGGAAAAAAACTACTGACCTTTCCTCTGATGTAAATTGCAATAAAGTGTTTGCTAGATAACGGGCCTACTGCCTAATATATAATGGGTTCTGTGTAGAGAACCACATTTTTATCCAATGCTATATACATATTGTCTCTCCAAAAGTTTATGTAACAGCACGAAATATTCGTCCTAGACCCCTTATTTGGTATGCCAAAATTCATATCTCGACGAGATAAAGCGATTTAGCGATGTGTGTCCGTCCATTAAAAATTTTAAACAAATTTAAGGCCGCAATTATGGACCGATTGTAACGAATTTTTTTAAGGAGGTTGGGTTCGGGCCAGAATAAAAATGATTAGTGTTTGGTGATGATCGTGAAATGTTCAGGGGATGAAATGGACCAAAAACAAAATGTTAACCAATTTTGTAGAGGCTCTGTAGGTCAAAATAATAACCCGCAAAATTTTAAACAAAGTTTGAGTTTATGATGAAGATGAAGCGTACAAACCAACGTGAAGATCAGATAATACATAGCGGGTTAAATGGACTGAAACTTTTGTTTGAAATTGGTAAAAATTTTAATAACGTAGCGGTTAAACAACGGAGGTAGTAGTACTACATAAGTGGGTTTCATTACATTTTATTTTGTGTGAACTAAATTTTCCTTTCCTGTACAAAAATGCCTTTATCATGCTAGATAACTTTTTGGTTTTGGTCATAAGTATTATACATTACATCTCTGATATTTGATAATTAAATTTTCACAATCATTGAAAAGAAGTTCTGTGGAGAGCGATTGTCCAGGGATAGTGGTATAGGGTATCCCATGGTCGGCTCCGTCCGACTATAGACTTTTCTTACTTGTTTTTGTTTGTCTTTTTATACCCTCCACCATAGTATGGAGGGTATATTAAGTTTGTTTTTCCGTTTGTAACGCATTGAAATACTCATTTGCGACCCTATAAAGTATATATATTCTTGATCAGGGTAAAATTCTGAGTCGATCTGTGCACGTCCGTCCGTCCGTCCGTCCGTCTGTGGTAATCACTCTAGCATCCACAAAAATGGAGATAGAACGCTGAAATTTTGGGAAAATGCGTCTTTTGTTTGCAGGCACGTCAAGTTCGATGATGGGCTATATCGGTCCACGTTTTGGTATAGCCCCCATATAACGGTACCCCCCGATTTACGGTATTTTGCCGTTTTTAGCTACATTTTCAGACCGATTTAGCTATAATTTGACATTTAGGGTTCTTAAGTATCAATAAATTTATATAACAAAAGTTGTGGACATAGGTCCACCTTTTGGTATAGCCCCCATATAACGGTACCCCCGGATTTACGGTATTTTGAAGATTTTAGCTACATTTTCAGACCGATGTAGCTATAATTTGACATTTAGGGTTCCTAAGTGTCAATAAACTTATATAACAAAAGTTGTTGACATAGGTCCACGTTTTGTTATAGCCCCCATATAACGGTACCCCCCGATTTACGATATTTTGACGTTTTTAGCTACATTTTCAGACCGATTTAGCTATAATTTGACATGTAGGGCTCTTAAGTGTCAATAAACTTATATAACAAAACTTGTGGACATAGGTCCACGTTTTGGTATAGCCCCCATATAACGGTACCCCCGATTTACGGTATTTTGACGTTTTTAGCTATATTTTTAGACCGATTTAGCTATAAATTGACATTTAGGGTTCTTAAGAGTCAATAAACTTATATAACAAAACTAGTGGACATAGGTCCATGTTTTGGAATAGCCCCCATATAACGTTACCGCCCGATTTCAGGTATTTTGACGTTTTTAGCTACATTTTCAGACCGATTTAGCTATAAATTGACATTTAGGGTTCTTAAATGTCAATAAACTTATATAACTAGTGGACATGGGTCCATGTTTTGGAATAGCCCCTATCCCATTTAAGTCACATTTCTAGACCGAATTAGATATAATTTGATATTTAGGGTTCTTAGTGACCAAAAAACTTATATTCGAAAAAATTATGAACATAGGTCCATGTTTACAAGTTTTAACCGAATTATTTGTAATTTGAACATTTGACATTTGAAATTCTTAGTGATCACCACACCTCTCCACCAAAAATTGTCAAGAAAGGTCGATTTATTGATAAAGCCCCCATATAAAAGTACCTCCCGATTTTCAGTAATTTTATAATTTTAGCTACAATATTAAACCGAACTAGCAGTAATTTGACATTTGAAGTTCTTAGTGGTCACAACACCTCTCCATTAAAAATTGTCAACATAGGTCCATGTTCGGATATAGCTCCCATATAACGGTACCTCCCAATTTTCAGTAATTTGGCAATTTTAGCTAACTGTAATTTGATATTTGAAGGTTGTAGTGGTCACCACACATCTGCATCAACAATTTTCAACATAGCCCCAATATTTTACTTAAAATGTTTAACCGAACGTAGGTCCATGTTTTGGTATAGCCCCGATTTTCCGTACCTTAGCTTTATTTTTGGACGAACTTTCCGTAATTTGAAATTTAAAAGCCAACAAAAATTGTTCATTTAAGTTCATAGTTTCGTATAGCCCACATACCTCCGAACTGGCTGTTAATGACATTTGAAGTTCCCACGTTATGTACCGATTTTCGGTATTTGGAGGATTCTAGCTACAATTTTTAACCGAATTAGGAGTTATTTGACATTAAAGGCTCCCATCAAAAACTGTCAAAATAGGTCCATGCTTAATTATAACCCCTATATAACGGTACCCCCAATTTCTAGCCCACCAAAAATTGTCAACATATGAACATAGTTAGATATAGGCACCATAAAAAAGGGCCTCCCGAATGAAGCATTTTATGTACATTATCTGACATTTTAACGTACCCACTTAAAGTTGGGGACAAGAATGAAAACTAATTATTCCATTTTAGTTCAGAATATTTTATGGTGGAGGGTATGAAAAGTTCGGCCCGGCCGAACTTAACGCTTTTTTACTTGTTTTGTTTTTTTTTCTCATCATTACAATGTTCATAAGAGCTTCAGAACCCGCAAAAACTTCCTAGGTGTAAGCATAATCCATTTAAAGTTGGTTCAGGCGCACCTTGACATTTTAATGTGTTTCCTTTATAGGTTTGGCTTGTTTATAAAGAACTACGTTTACCTTCCATGCTGCACAATTTCGCAAACATGATAGAAAAGTATTAAAATTATGATAGAGGAATTCATACCATTTTAAATTGATGCAAAATACGATGTTGTACGGGGATTTGAAGGTTTTATGCTACCTTTGAGTAGATGTAATGAAATACCTCGAAATATTGATCTCTTTCATTGATCGAATCGGATAAAGTCACCAAAAGCTATTTCTAAATAGGTTTGGTATTTTTTCTTTCTTTATAAAAAATTTTAATTTTTTGAAGTAATATGTATGTACATGTAGTCAAAATGGTCCATATATCCATTACGAAATAATGAAATTTATATATAACGTGTCGCAATCATACGTACATACATATATCTCAAAACATCCCGAAATAACAAGGAGGAAATCATATAAATAAATTCCGCGGAAAACTAGTACACAGTGGTATATATATATATAAATGGTCGGCCCCGTCCGAAACGGTCCGTCTGTCATCAGACCATCTGCTTTTTACGTATGTTATGTAGCTTTTATGTTCACATGTAAATTCATATGTACAACAAAATTGTCATTTTACATACATTTTATGATTTTTGCTATCATACCTGGTTATGTTAATGTAAACAACCGCTTTGCCAAAAAAAAAAAGAAAACAAAACAGCTGTACCCTTTGTGTTTACAGAATCGAAAAAAGTACATACGTGTTGTAATCTCATTTTGATTCATCACAATTTTTTATATCGAGCCCTTCCCGCGAAAAAGGTGTAAGCGACAAAAAGCTAATTTTACAGGAGACGGTTTTTATTGAATAACTTTTGACATAACCAAAATTGTTTATTCAAATTTGGTATAGTTCTGTTATTAAATCCTACTTACTGAAAAAATAAAAAAATTGTGGAATATCTTCAATATAACGGTAGTTTGTGTCGCTTACATCTTTTTCGCTGTCACGCAATCAGGCTTTTACTTTGAGAAGTGGCGGTTACATAAAAAAAAATTATTTAAACAAATCATTTTTAGAGTAATTCTTATCTACAATTTAAAAACAAAGCACACTAATTTTATAGCAAGTATTTATTCGAAGAATTATAAGATTAAAACGCATTTCTTGTAATATAGTTGAATAACGACATGGTATGTAAATGTGCAATTTGATGTAAGCGACAATTCGCTGTCACAAACAAATGTACACAAAAAGCAAAAATGGCGCTTACATCAAAATTGTTTTTGCTCTAATTTCGTAACGGTACATGGCTGAGTTCTAAAAATTTGGGAGATGGTGTGTTGGAATATTCTTCATAGATTTCCGTAAAAAAACGAAAATCGAAAAAATGTCGCTTACATCATTTTCGCGGGAAGGGCTCGATATATCACACGACACAGAACATACGAAAAACAGATGACACCTTAAATAAATTCCGTGGAAAACTAGTGCCAAGAGGAATTGGTGTAGGGTACCACATGGTATATAGCCCCTTCTTACTTGTTTTGGCTTACCTATAGAAAATATGTAGTGTTGCTAATGTGTGTATATGGCAACACTTTTGTTCTTCATGATCAATTGTTTCTGCTGCTTGCCACTAGAGGTAACTACACTAAGATCGATTAAGAAAGTGCGCATTTACATCGACTTACATTTGTCAAAGCTCGAGATTCAACAGCCTACTAATTAAACCGTATTTACGCAATCATCTACAAAAACTTCTTTTAGTCAAATATGTAATTCGTTTGTCACTTTACTAAAGCCTGTTTGGTGTAAACCAATTTTTACCGGTTCTTTCTCGGTCGACAGAATCTCTTTAGCAAAAACAGGGAGAAATAATTTGGATAGAGCTTTGAATTTTGCTACAAAGAGTTCTATTATTTTTTACTGTAAGCTAGTGTTATTAATTCCATCTCCACCGTGGACGACCGACTATCAATAGTAGCAGAAAGTAATTATTCACTTTAATGGCGTCATAAAAAATTAAACATAGTTGCTGACCGTATCAATCTCAGGGCTCATAAATTTTGTGGAATGAAGGAAAGGTTACTGACTGTCACAAGATGGACGACAATACGACATAGTAATAAGCCACACATACACACGCATTCTTGGCCATCATATTCATGTGAAGTACATTGCACCCATACTTGTGTTGAATCGATATCAGAATCTTCAATAATGACATCCATTTTGACTCAATTATGAAAGAGTCGAGTCAAAGTCATGAAGAATGGAAGCTAAAGGTAGTAATGGACCAATGTGATAGACGAAATTTAATCGTTTGGAAAATCGAACATAAAAGAGACTACATCCCTCAGTTGCCACCCCCTCATGTCGTAGTAGACGCGTACCGTATCTGTAATTACCAATATCACGACAAACGATGAAATTTATAGATTTCATAAAAAGCAATTACCCAATCGATGGCAGCAGCAGCAACGAACGAAACGTAAAAGTGAAGTAAAAGAAAGGCGATTAAGGCTAGAGGAATAATGAACGAAAAACTGACAAGTAAATTAAGACAGCTCCACCCCGGAAGATGTCGGAGTGGTTTGGAACGTGACTCAAAAAAAAAAAAAAAACGATTTGATTGAAGGAGACATCTTGCAAATGAAGTTTTTCATTTTTGTTTACAATTACAGCATACATGGCATTGAGCAAAAGGAACAGATTGGTATTTTTATACTGAGCCAATAAAAATATTTATGTTACAATTTAAATATAAATATTCCATTGTCAACTCTCCGTTTTTCCAGAGTCTGCTATTCCATTGGAAGGAGGAAGACGATGAAGAAGTCAATAATAAATTCAACATTGAACGCCATTTAATACAACAAGCCGAAAAATCTTATTTTCTTTCCATTTCTTCTATAGGCTAATTTAGATATGTCAGGGAAGTAATTCCAGCTGTCGTTGATGTTCCTGTTTGTATTTGGTTTCTGTCTATCGGCTACTGTGGTCATATTTTATTCTGTTAATGTCAGCGTTTAAAATGTATTCGCTCGGTCAATTGTGTGTACCAACAGTGTGTATCAAAATATGGAACTTTGGAACGGGCGATTGCTTTTGGGTGTCGCCGCCTTGCATAAATTTGTCAGTGGTGAATAAATACTTTAAATAGAAAAACGTTTGGATCCAAACAAATTTATGAGTGGTTGCAAACAAATATATGTTTGCATCCAAGCATAATATATTTGGGTCCAAACAAATATATGTTTGCAACATTTTGTAACATATTTCAATTTTATTTGTTTGGGTGCCAACATATTTTTTATGTTAGAACATATTTTAAATAGCTGCGTGTATGGTGCACATGAAGACATAGAAGCTACAACGGGAGGTTGAAAAAGTTTGTATTTGCTTTGGTGGTGTGTTCCGTTCTTTGCTGTTGTTGTTGCGATTTATTCATCCACAATCAGCCATTTTTTCTGTATCAGTAAACCAACCTTGCAAGTGAAGAGGAAAATAAAAAAAAAATGGTATGAATTAGGAGCCCTAACCACGTTTAATTAGTACACAGAGCATTTTTCAACAATATGATATTAAAATATGTATATCTTCACAACTATAAAGACTACACAAACAAATTTGTATTATTCTTAAAGATAATTTTATTCTCTTAAGACATACATTAACAAAGAAACATGTAAAGAAAAGGCCTTTTTAAAAAACAAACAAAAAAGAACAAAAATATTGTGACCACCATTAATTCGTACAGTCGCCAATATTCACGGTTAGAATTGTGTTACGCCATCAATGTTTTTTAAAAAGGTCTCGGTCCGCTTTAGCATGGTACTGACAAGCTTTTCACAACCTTCTGGAGTTATCGAGCCTCAAATTTTCTGAATTTTCTGAAATTTTCATTTCAAAGCTTTATTTTCATAATAGCTCACAAATTTCGTGCATTTTCGTGCATTTACGATTTTATCTATGAATGGAGGATGGGGATGTATGTCTTCAAAAGGTCTGACCGACACCTTTTGAAGGCATTCATCCCCATACCATAACGCTAGCTGGAAACTTTACTGTTCGTTTAAATCAGTCTTTATTGTATGCCTCGGCGCTTTTACGTATTACCATTTTTATGCCCTCAGCATTTATGCTAACGAGGGTATTTACACTTTCATACGGGCAAATTGTGCCTCATCGAAATAATGGTCTGTCTGGCTGGCTGGCTGGCTGGAGCGCACGATAACTCTCGAACGAATCAACCGATTCGGTCAAAAATTTGGCTTTCATAATATTTTTTCCAAACCTAGTCTAAGTTCGAAAACGGGTTATATCGGTCCACTCCTTCGGGCACCTCCCACACAAAATTTCGGAAAAGTTCAGATTGGGACCAGCTCTCGAATCGCTTTGTTTTTTGTTGTGGCAACTCGTATTCACTGTCCTCAATTCGATGGTACAAGTTTCATCAGGGGCAAGTCCATACTTCTTGAGAAAATAGCCTGAAAGGTGAAAAAACCCAATGACACTGTGTGTAGTGGTTAGAGCGCAAGATAACTGTTGAACGGATCTGTCGATTAGGTCCAAAATGTGGCCTTCGTAATATTTTGTGTAAACTTAGTTTAAGTTCGAAGATAAGCCACATCGGTTCACTGCTTCATGTACCTCCCCCACAAAAGTTCAAAAATGTTCGGAAAAATTGTGTGCACGATAACTCTTGCTGGGAGTGACCGATTTGGTCCATACATTACACATCCTAATATATCTACCAGATATAGATCAGGTTCGAATATGGACTATATTTGTCCACTGCTTCGGGTACCTCCCACACAAAATTTTGGATAAATTCATATTAAGACCTGCCCTCGAAACTCTTTGATTTTTGTTGAAGCAACTTGCATTCGCTGCATCAATTGCGATAGTAAAAGTTTTTTCAGAGCAAGATCAACTTCTAGAGAAAACATATGTAGTGGCTGGAGAGTAGAGTTAGTCATTTTTTCATTTTTTTCGAATATCAAAAATCTGTGGAAATGGCATGTAGGGCAGGCAAAAATAATAAGAATTGCGTTTTTACTTTTTCGAAATTGTAAAAAAACCTTCCGCACAAAATGCAATTACTTTAGCTAAAAACAAACTTTTTTAGTTTACTTTTTATTAAATTTTTAAATTTGAGAAATTTTTTTCTGCAATAGTTGTTCTTGGAAATAATTTTTTTTAGTTGGTTTTAGTACATCGATTTCAAATATGCAATTTGATCAAAAATCTGTCATTTAGTTTTTAAGCTACATCGATTTTAAAATTTGCAACTCGGTTTCATTTCCCAGTTATAAAAATTTTAAACGAGTTGCTCTAATAAAAGTTTGACAATACAGAAGTAATGTCATAATACATAATTTATATCGTTTTGAGTTTTAAATTATTTTTTCATAGTTTGCGTTCACATCGCCATGTCGTTTAAAAAAAGTTGCAAAAATGTCCAAAAAAACAGTGATAACTGGGTCAAAAATGTTAAAGCAAAAAGACCGAATGAAATAAAAAACGCTGTTTTGCCGCTATACCATTTATACGAATTTCAGAAAGAAATCAATATAATTGAAAGATATAGAGGATTAGTGCTTGAGAAATCTAAAAAAAAAAAAATATTATCAATTTTTAAAAATCACAAAAAAATTCAAATAAGAAAGTTGGTTTTGAGCTAAAGTAATTGCATTTTGTGCGGAACGTTTTTTCACAATACAATTTCGAAAAAGTAAAAACGCAATTCTGCTTGTTTTTGCCTGCTCTATATGCTATTTCAACAGATTTAGAATCTAAAAAAAATGACCAACCCTACTGGAGAGCTCGAACCGAATACTGTCTTCGTCCAAACTTTGGATATCGTAGTATGAAATTCGAAGGTGGTGCTTATAGGTCCACCACTTCAGGTACCTCCCCCACAAAAGTTCCAATATATTCGCTAAAATTGTACGAGCGTTATCTCATATATTTGGTCCAAACTTTGGATCTCTTTATATTGTCGAAACATAGCTTATATTCAAATTTGGGCCCTATCTGTCCGATCCTTGGGATACCACCCACATTTTTTTTGTGTGGTTAAGGGTCTGTTCGAGGATCCTTTGGACATTTTTTTTAAGGTTTTCCTAGTGGTCCTGTTTACAGCGATTTTATATTTTTCGTAGGCTAGTATGGTAAAAAAGCCCTATGTATCGATATCCCCGCAAATTTTTGAGCTTTAATCCTATCCGTATTTTTGTCGGTTCATACTAAATTTTTAAAAACCCCCTAAATACATAAGATTTTTTTTTTGTTTTGAAAAAAGTATTTCAATACACACATGCTGAGGGTATATCTCTATCGGCAAAGCCGACTGATACTTTTTAACTTGTTTCGGTATTTTTACCACTATTCTTGTAGCCAATTGTTTGGAAACGTTTCTGACGTCCAGATATCCTGAAATAAATTATTCAAAGCTCGAGCAGACTGTTCATTATCCGCTTTAAAGAGTTCTACATGGACATTGTCGATACCGGCCGCCTTGCCACTTTTCATACTCCTTATTGCCGATTCAGGATGCTGGGGAATTGGGACCCGACGCGGTTGATTTGCTGGATTGCGAAGTGAGGTACGAATTCAGTCAGGTTGTCCATATTCTCAGATGGAACCTGAAAACTTCGGTGAAATGCACATACCATCGTGAGTGTTGATCTTCATCTGAGGTAAGAATTGTGCCATCTTTAGCTTTTATTGGGTCATTTCCATTTATTGGTCTACCTTACAATCGTTTTGTGCATTCATAAAGCATTTTAGTGTCCCCGCTTGCAGCTGCAGTTTCTGCTTGTGTTGCAATCGAGCTGATCCACATCCGCTTGTCGTGTCTGCACAATCGCTTTTTTTCCAGCTTCCTTGGAAGCACGAGTTCTTGCTGCATTGACAGCTCTCTTTTTTTCTTCGACCTTAAACGATAACCTCCCAGGTAGATATACATATCTAGTATTTTTTGGTTTTGCGTTGGTGACCGAGAACTTTTGATCCTGCATCGATAAAAGCATCTTTAATAGCATTCCACTTCAAATCAACGTTGCCATGCGGTGCTATGTTTGTGTTGTTTAATTGTAGCTGTTGACGATATTGCTGTCGGAGGCTTGGATTGTTGAGTTTTTGGATGTCTAATCGTATCGATATGTAGTTGTTACAAATATCAGTGCGCACAATTTTTAGGCGGAATTCGCCAATCAGAAGATGGTGGTCTGAGCCAATGTCCGCACTACGTTTGTTCCCCGTATCTAAGAGACTGTGTCTCCACATCTTATTTATGCAGATATGGTCAATCTGATTTTCGGTACGGCCATCTGGGGAAACCTATGTAATCTTATGGGACCTTTTGTGGGGAAAAAGCGTGCCACCTATTATCATATTGTTGTAGCTACACATTTCCGTGAACATCTCGACATTTTCATTAATTTCGCCTAAGCCTTGATTACCCATGATATTTGTAAGGTTTTCGTTACTGGCGCCAACTTTGCTTTTAAAATCGCCAAGCAAGATCTTTATGTTTCCTCGAGGAATATTGTTCAGCGTGCCATTGAATTTACTATAAAAACTATCTTTTTCGCCAAATGGTGAAGTTTCCGTGGGTGCATAGCACTTAATTATAGTGGCATTTCTAACTCTAATGCGGAATGTTGCCGTCATAATTCTTTCATAAATAGGATCCCATTTGATTAGAGATTGATTAGAGATAGAGGGCATTACGGCTGAGTAGTAGACTGACACCATGGTGGTGGGGTGCATTGGAACCGATTAGTCCAGAGTATAATAATACTTGTCTAGTAGAGAGTTTGTGATCGCCATAGTTGGTCCAGCTCGCTTCAGATATACCTAGGATTTCTATGTTAAAGCGGGAATAAATTAGTGTTTTGTGTTTTCTTAAAGAAATGGTGCTTTTTAGTAAATTAAATTTTATAATTGGAAATTTTATAATGGAATCAAAAATGTGATTGGAAATATTTTATTGGACATGGAAGAAATCTCATTTAATATTGCTAATAACATTAATACATTTTTCATATACATGCATATATTTGAAATATGGATGTATCTATTTACTATATTCTATTTATTATCTATATATATAAAAGAGCTTAGTGAGTGACTGAGTGAGTGACTGACATATCATCGCCCAGACGAAACCGCTGAAGCTAGAAAGCTGAAATTTTGACTGTGGATTGCTGTCGATGTGTAGGGGTGAGATAAGGCTGGGTTTTTGGAAATTCGACCTAGAAGGGTACGAAAAGTACTAAAAGGTACTAAATATGGTACCCTTTGTATTAGACAAACGGGAAGTGCTAGAATTCTGAAATTTGGAATGAGGGTAACTGATGGAGAGTTAGAAAGATGTACCAAAGGGCTTTTGAAAATTCGACCTATAAGTGTACGAAAAGTTACTAAATTTGGTACCAATTGTATATTTTGAGCGGATATAGCTACAATGTTCATATTTGGTATGGGAATCAAGGTTGGGAAGTGGTGTTGATATAAGGAAATGATTTTGGAAGTTCGTACTTATGTGTACGAGTAGTACTAAATGGTACTAAATTTGGTACAATTTGGATTTGGGTGTACGGATAGAGCTGAAAACCTGAAACTTGGAATTTAGATTACCGTTGAAGCGTACGATTGAGATATGGGTGTACTTTTGGATATTCATACTTATGTGTACGAAAAGTACTAAATGGTACCAAATTTGGTACAATTTGGATTTAGATAGACATGGAAACCTGAAATTTGGAATTAAAATTACTGATGGAGTAAAGAATTGAGGTAGTTTTGGAAATTCATACTTATGGGTACGAAAAGTAGTAAACGGTACTAAATTTGGTACAAATTGGATTTGGGTGAACGGATAGAGCTGGAATTCTGAAATTTGGAATTTAATTACTTTTGGAGTGTAGGATTAAGTTAGTCTTGGAAATTTATACTTATGGGTACGGAAAATACTAAATGGTACTAAATTTGGTACAATTTAAATTTAGTTGAACGGATAGAGTTGGAATCCTGAAATTTCGAATTAAGTTTTCTGATGGAGTGTAGGATTGAGGTAGTTTTGGAAATTCATACTATGGGAACGGAAAGTACTAAATGTACTAAATTTGGTACAATTTATATTTGGGTGAACATATAGAGTTGGAATCCTGAAATTTGGAATTAAGGTTACTGATGGAGATGGGATATAGGTGGAATTTCGAATTGTTGTATGAGGGATTGTGTTGGTGTTTAGATACGAATTTTTTGAAATGCATACAAATTCTGAAATTTGGCTGAGGGCTGGATGATTTATTGAGAAATACGAAATGTACTAAATGCTATTAAATTTGACGTTGGGTGTAGCAGTGAAGATGGAATTATATCATTAGTGCGTGAAAAGTACAAAATTGCAATAAATTTTGTATTGGGCTAAGGAATAGAAGTGAAACTCTGATATATTATTGATTTGTCAGGTTCATTGTTAGAGGTGGTCGTACAATAAGTGTACTAGAAGTATTCTTTAATACTAAATATTGAAGCACTGGTATTGGGTGAATCAATAATGAAATTTGTTATGAGGATAACTGTTGAGATTGGATCAGAATGTTTTTTTTAAATCCGGCTTTAAATGTATGAAAGGTTTCTACATTGGGTGAACAAGTAGAGCTAAAACTTACAAATTTTAGCTAAGGTCCTGGATTTTAAAAGTTGTACTGAATAATGTACTATTGTTTCTAGGTTAACACGAATTCGGTTTCTAAATAATGTACTGAAATCAAAAAATCAAACGTACGTGTCTATTCTAAACGTTATAGTAAGTTCATTTGAAAAGGTAGATCTATGCGGCTAATGTTTTACAAGAAGGTTTTTACATACTGAGAAAAAAAGGCCTAAAATAAAATTTCTCAAAAATTAACTGTTATATAGGGTAACATCTTCTGAATAGTGGTTTTATACATTTTGATATCACAAATTCCAAAATTCGGTTGGAAAATGTGGATAAGATTTTCCAAATACCCATACCGTTCTAATAAAACATGGACTGGAATTTAAAATGTAGGCCGCTGTTGAAGTGTAGAGGTCTTTTTTTTAAATTCAAACAAAACGTATACGAGCTGTGTTTAAAAGAAATTATATATCAATTCCAATAGGTATTATAATAATAATATAATATTAATAATTGTTCCACAAACATCCCATAAGGGACAAGGGAGGTATTAGTACATCGAAATTTTCTGTTTTCTTCATATTAAATATTGTTTATTTGTATATTATTCCTTTTCCGCTTACGAAGTAGCGGGCATTTTGCTAGTAATATTATAAGTGTGTTTTGTTAAAAATCAATGTAACACCGCGAAGTACTCGTCGTAGACCCCCAATGTTATATACCATTTTTCATATCTCGACGGGTAAAGCGATATTGCGATGTGTGTCCGTGTATAGTAACCATAACCACGCTAGAGTTCGCAGTTATAGTTTAATACTGACAAATTTTTACACGATGTAAGAATTTTGGTCAAGGAAGATGCCAACAATTTTGGATAATGATAGTTTTTAGCGGGTGAACTTTTGTGGGATTATATATCCAACTTCAATTTATGGTATTTATTTTATTTCTAGAATACATGTTTCGGCAATCTACGAAAATAGACATGAAGACCAACATTAATATAGCGGTTAGATAACTGAACTACTGCCTAACACATGCGTGTTTTTTTTCTTGCATAAAACTACATTTACATTCCATGTTAAGAAGAAGTCCATGAAAGAAGGATTTCCAGTAGTGCGATTCTCTAACTTATTTTTGAGTTACCGACATAAATCGGTAACATTAAACTTTACCGAAAAATGTTTAAAACACTGTGCAACACTGAAAATGCATTCAACTTCTAACATGCATTTTTTGAAAGTATATTTTGAGACTACAAAAACCCTACTAGGCTTTTGTCCTGTCATATTCAGTAGAGTTGGGTAATCTAGTTCCTAGTTCCTTGTACTAGTTCCAAAACGTATGAATAACATCATGAAATATAACGTGTGTTGTTAAGTATACGCAGTTTGTTCAAAGAAAAAATGTGGGCCATTGGAACTGCAAAGTGAACGAGATAGTTCCATATAGTTCCTTTGGCACAACTCTAATATTCAGTTCGGATTTTACAGCCTCAACCGGCTTAAAACTACAGTATGACACATATTGGACCACTCCTTTGAGAAAAGTATAGTTGAACAGCTCTTCTCGAATCGTGCAATTGTTTTGGGGGCAAGTCCATACTTCCTGAGATGACGCCAACTAAACTGAGTAGTGCCTAAGATTAACCTCGAAGGGAGAAACCGGTTTGGTCTTAATTTTGTACATCGTATTATTTCTTAGAGACTTGGATTCCGTCCGAATACGGATTACGTCGGAACACTCCTTCTGGAGATATTTATTTTCTATATGGGATTCGATAGCAAACTTTTTAAAACTAAGGAAACCAAAAAATTAGGTCAAAATATTGGAAGTTGTGGGCGTGGTGTGCCCCTAAAAACGAACATTTTCCCCAGTTTTGGGAAATACGTAAGTTTGGCGAATTTATCGAGAAAGACGTAGCTATTTCTCGGAAACTGTAACAGATATTGTACTCACCGTTTTGTTGTAAGGTAGGAAGAACTGTGGCCTTTAAGAACCATTTTAGTAAATTACCGTAGCGTTTACACAACATGAACTATTTTATTTTTCCCCAGGTACTAAATTTTAGTGAAATTCCAAATTTAATGGACTAGAACTTTTGTGGAACAACATGGAACAAAGTTCTGTTTTCACCGAAAGATGCCCGAGAGTCTCCTCTTTCAGTCCATATATAGTTTTGTGCTCGTCCCGCTCCGTCCGTTTAACACTTTTTTCAATTTATTGAAAGTACATGTGTAAAAATGTGTGTTTTTCTATACCGTTTCCATATGAATTACAGCTTTTTGACACAAATTAATTTTTTTTTGAGTATATGAGTTTTTATACGAGTTATATAAGTTTTATGAATACCCAAGGAGTATTTTTTTAATTTTTGAAAAAAAATTAATTTTTTTGTAATACTTTTCACAAATGTTTGAAAAAAAAAATAATTGAATAATAGTAATTTTGTTGTTTACTTGTTGGTGTTTGACCATCGTTAATACATAGGAAGATATAAAAACGACAAAAACACTCATATTTCAATGACTATAACCCTCTCTTACTGGTTTAATATTATTATTTGTCATTATTAAAATTTCAAAGTCATCCATCATTCAGACAGACAGACAGACGATATTCGATTTATTAATTTTCATTATTGTTTTTGTTTTTCCTTCATTTCGGTTAACAACATGCCATCAAAGTGACGGCGATGACAATATGGAGTAGACATCATCAATGGAAAATAAATCCATGTCAAAATTCTAAATTCCTACCAAGCAACCCAACTAGCAGCCAGTCATCAATGGTTTTATTGCTGTTGTTTGGTCTTTGTGATTAAACAAATACAAACAACAATATTAACAACAACAACGTTGACATGAAAGTTAATGACAATATTTTGTTGATCAAATTTAAGGAAATAACGTTGATGAAGATATCCAAACAAAGAAAGAAAAGACAAAAATGCAGACAGGATATTAGGACATCATTATGGCCATATTTGATGATTTCATTATATTTAAGATTTCAAGACTCTAATGTTGACTTTTTGAATGTTAATGGCTGTAAAGAGGCTTTTTGTGAATAGAAGTAGAGAGAATCTATGAAGAGGATGCTGAGTATGTAGTTTAAGTACCATGATTGATTTCCCAGACACTTCTTGCCTCGCAGAAAATGGAAAGCAGATGGTTAATTGCTTTTAATTGCCAAAGATTATAGACGATTTGAAAGTTAATTGGACTGAAGTTTTTATACAGAATGGATATTAACGTGTGAGTGGATAATTCCTTCCTTTTGGAATTTTCTGTTGTGATGGTGTGATAAATGAATGTTTTCATATAAAGCCGCTCTACAGCGAATCATTGGAAGGATATTAGAGTCTCTAAAGAATAACACAATTCGTTCTTATAAAGAAATTTCGGGCCAGAAATCAATAGTCTTTATAACAATGCTGTTTTACTTCTACAAGATTTATGCTCACAACAAATCTACTGCTCCACAAGATTTTCATTTTCTTCTGATGTCTATTATTAGATTAGAAATAAAAACAAAATGCATAATTGTTTAAATTCACAAAAATATTGTTCAGAATTTCCAAAAAGGGGGTATTCATTTTATTCTGTTCTCATCATTGGCTTTTATCACAAACCATTTATTAAATTTAGCAGCATTCATTCGACGGGCAGATATCAACTCTATTGGGTAAAATAGCGTATTTGAAATATTTTCTCGGCATCAGTGCATCCAGACAAAAAGACATTTGTATGTATGTATGTCTATATATATGAATGGGGTCGATGCTGTTGTTCTTTGGGTTAGCTATTACTCCCTCTTGACTTCTTCTTATCCATGTTGTGTCCCTGGTGACATTTATTCCCCATTGTTAGATAAGTTCTTCATCTCGGCTCTTTGTTCCGTTCCGTTTCGTCTTTATGTGTATGTGTGTGTGTAAAAAGCATATCTATATTTGATTATTATTTGAAATTTCATATTGTTCAGAAAAGTTGAACTATATGAACGAACGAACATACAAAGGTTTTGTGACAGCCTCAACACATAACAATCAGATATTGTTTGTGAGGAAATTTGGAAGAAAAAGAGACAAAAATCAGAACTCAATTTTAAGAGGCAGTCAGGCATTGTGGAAATAGAAGTCATGACAATGAATGTCTTCAACACATATACCTATTTAAAAGAGGATATTCCTTAGACTGCTGACAGAAATTAAAATTCAACTTTCACAAGTGTGGATTTTTTAAAGAATACTTTGTAAGCCACAAATTCGAAGTGTGGATTTTTTAAAGAATATTTTATAGGCTACAGATTCGAAGTGGGGATTTTTTAAAGAATATTTTATAAGCCACAGATTCGAAGTGGGGATTTTTTAAAGAATATTTTATAAGCCAAAGATTCGAAGTGTGAATTTTTTAAAGAATATTTTATAAGCCACAGATTCAAAGCCTGGATTTTTTAAAATAAATTTTATAAGCCACAGATTCGATGCCTGGATTTTTTAAAGAATATTTTATAAGCCACAGATTCAAAGCGTGGATTTTTTAAAAAATATTTTATAAGCCACAGATTCAAAGCGTGGATTTTTTAAAGAATATTTTATAAGCCACAGATTCAAAGCGTGGATTTTTTAAAGAATATTTTATAAGCCACAGATTCAAAGCGTGGATTTTTTAAAGAATATTTTATAAGCCACAGATTCAAAGCGTGGATTTTTTAAAGAATATTTTATAAGCCACAGATTCAAAGCGTGGATTTTTTAAAGAATATTTTATAAGCCACAGATTCAAAGCGTGGATTTTTTAAAGAATATTTTATAAGCCACAGATTCAAAGCGTGGATTTTTTAAAGAATATTTTATAAGCCACAGATTCAAAGCGTGGATTTTTTAAAGAATATTTTATAAGCCACAGATTCAAAGCGTGGATTTTTTAAAGAATATTTTATAAGCCACAGATTCAAGGCGTGGATTTTTTAAAGAATATTTTATAAGCCACAGATTCAAAGCGTGGATTTTTTAAAGAATATTTTATAAGCCACAGATTCAAAGCGCGGATTTTTTAAAGAATATTTTATAAGCCACAGATTCAAAGCGTGGATTTTTTAAAGAATATTTTATAAGCCACAGATTCAAAGCGTGGATTTTTTAAAGAATATTTTATAAGCCACAGATTCAAAGCGTGGATTTTTTAAAGAATATTTTTTAAGCCACAGATTCAAAGCGTGGATTTTTAAAGAATATTTTATAAGCCACAGATTCAAAGCGTGGATTTTTAAAGAATATTTTATAAGCCACAGATTCAAAGCGTGGATTTTTTAAAGAATATTTTATAAGCCACAGATTCAAAGGGTGGATTTTTTAAAGAATATTTTATAAGCCACAGATTCAAAGCGTGGATTTTTTAAAGAATATTTTATAAGCCACAGATTCAAAGCGTGGATTTTTTAAAGAATATTTTATAAGCCACAGATTCAAAGCGTGGATTTTTTAAAGAATATTTTATAAGCCACAGATTCAAAGCGTGGATTTTTTAAAGAATATTTTATAAGCCACAGATTCAAAGCGTGGATTTTTTAAAGAATATTTTATAAGCCACAGATTCAAAGCGTGGATTTTTTAAAGAATATTTTATAAGCCACAGATTCAAAGCGTGGATTTTTTAAAGAATATTTTATAAGCCACAGATTCAAAGCGTGGATTTTTTAAAGAATAGTTTATAAGCCACAGATTCAAAGCGTGGATTTTTTAAAGAATATTTTATAAGCAACATATTCAAAGCGTGGATTTTTTAAAGAATATTTTATAAGCCACAGATTCAAAGCGTGGATTTTTTAAAGAATATTTTATAAGCCACAGATTCAAAGCGTGGATTTTTTAAAGAATATTTTATAAGCCACAGATTCAAAGCGTGGATTTTTTAAAGAATATTTTATAAGCCACAGATTCAAAGCGTGGATTTTTTAAAGAATATTTTATAAGCCACAGATTCAAAGCGTGGATTTTTTAAAGAATATTTTATAAGCCACAGATTTTTTTAAGAATATTTTATAAGCCACAGATTCAAAGCGTGGATTTTTTTAAGAATAGTTTATAAGCCACAGATTCAAAGCGTGGATTTTTTAAAGAATATTTTATAAGCCACAGATTCAAAGCGTGGATTTTTTAAAGAATATTTTATAAGCCACAGATTCAAAGCGTGGATTTTTTAAAGAATATTTTATAAGCCACAGATTCAAAGCGTGGATTTTTTAAAGAATATTTTATAAGCCACAGATTCAAAGCGTGGATTTTTTAAAGAATATTTTATAAGCCACAGATTCAAAGCGTGGATTTTTTAAAGAATATTTTATAAGCCACAGATTCAAAGCGTGGATTTTTTAAAGAATATTTTATAAGCCACAGATTCAAAGCGTGGATTTTTTAAAGAATATTTTATAAGCCACAGATTCAAAGCGTGGATTTTTTAAAGAATATTTTATAAGCCACAGATTCAAAGCGTGGATTTTTTAAAGAATATTTTATAAGCCACAGATTCAAAGCGTGGATTTTTTAAAGAATATTTTATAAGCCACAGATTCAAAGCGTGGATTTTTTAAAGAATATTTTATAAGCCACAGATTCAAAGCGTGGATTTTTTAAAGAATATTTTATAAGCCACAGATTCAAAGCGTGGATTTTTTAAAGAATATTTTATAAGCCACAGATTCAAAGCGTGGATTTTTTAAAGAATATTTTATAAGCCACAGATTCAAAGCGTGGATTTTTTAAAGAATATTTTATAAGCCACAGATTCAAAGCGTGGATTTTTTAAAGAATATTTTATAAGCCACAGATTCAAAGCGTGGATTTTTTAAAGAATATTTTATAAGCCACAGATTCAAAGCGTGGATTTTTTAAAGAATATTTTATAAGCCACAGATTCAAAGCGTGGATTTTTTAAAGAATATTTTATAAGCCACAGATTCAAAGCGTGGATTTTTTAAAGAATATTTTATAAGCCACAGATTCAAAGCGTGGATTTTTTAAAGAATATTTTATAAGCCACAGATTCAAAGCGTGGATTTTTTAAAGAATATTTTATAAGCCACAGATTCAAAGCGTGGATTTTTTAAAGAATATTTTATAAGCCACAGATTCAAAGCGTGGATTTTTTAAAGAATATTTTATAAGCCACAGATTCAAAGCGTGGATTTTTTAAAGAATATTTTATAAGCCACAGATTCAAAGCGTGGATTTTTTAAAGAATATTTTATAAGCCACAGATTCAAAGCGTGGATTTTTTAAAGAATATTTTATAAGCCACAGATTCAAAGCGTGGATTTTTTAAAGAATATTTTATAAGCCACAGATTCAAAGCGTGGATTTTTTAAAGAATATTTTATAAGCCACAGATTCAAAGCGTGGATTTTTTAAAGAATATTTTATAAGCCACAGATTCAAAGCGTGGATTTTTTAAAGAATATTTTATAAGCCACAGATTCAAAGCGTGGATTTTTTAAAGAATATTTTATAAGCCACAGATTCAAAGCGTGGATTTTTTAAAGAATATTTTATAAGCCACAGATTCAAAGCGTGGATTTTTTAAAGAATATTTTATAAGCCACAGATTCAAAGCGTGGATTTTTTAAAGAATATTTTATAAGCCACAGATTCAAAGCGTGGATTTTTTAAAGAATATTTTATAAGCCACAGATTCAAAGCGTGGATTTTTTAAAGAATATTTTATAAGCCACAGATTCAAAGCGTGGATTTTTTAAAGAATATTTTATAAGCCACAGATTCAAAGCGTGGATTTTTTAAAGAATATTTTATAAGCCACAGATTCAAAGCGTGGATTTTTTAAAGAATATTTTATAAGCCACAGATTCAAAGCGTGGATTTTTTAAAGAATATTTTATAAGCCACAGATTCAAAGCGTGGATTTTTTAAAGAATATTTTATAAGCCACAGATTCAAAGCGTGGATTTTTTAAAGAATATTTTATAAGCCACAGATTCAAAGCGTGGATTTTTTAAAGAATATTTTATAAGCCACAGATTCAAAGCGTGGATTTTTTAAAGAATATTTTATAAGCCACAGATTCAAAGCGTGGATTTTTTAAAGAATATTTTATAAGCCACAGATTCAAAGCGTGGATTTTTTAAAGAATATTTTATAAGCCACAGATTCAAAGCGTGGATTTTTTAAAGAATATTTTATAAGCCACAGATTCAAAGCGTGGATTTTTTAAAGAATATTTTATAAGCCACAGATTCAAAGCGTGGATTTTTTAAAGAATATTTTATAAGCCACAGATTCAAAGCGTGGATTTTTTAAAGAATATTTTATAAGCCACAGATTCAAAGCGTGGATTTTTTAAAGAATATTTTATAAGCCACAGATTCAAAGCGTGGATTTTTTAAAGAATATTTTATAAGCCACAGATTCAAAGCGTGGATTTTTTAAAGAATATTTTATAAGCCACAGATTCAAAGCGTGGATTTTTTAAAGAATATTTTATAAGCCACAGATTCAAAGCGTGGATTTTTTAAAGAATATTTTATAAGCCACAGATTCAAAGCGTGGATTTTTTAAAGAATATTTTATAAGCCACAGATTCAAAGCGTGGATTTTTTTAAAGAATATTTTATAAGCCACAGATTCAAAGCGTGGATTTTTTAAAGAATATTTTATAAGCCACAGATTCAAAGCGTGGATTTTTTAAAGAATATTTTATAAGCCACAGATTCAAAGCGTGGATTTTTTAAAGAATATTTTATAAGCCACAGATTCAAAGCGTGGATTTTTTAAAGAATATTTTATAAGCCACAGATTCAAAGCGTGGATTTTTTAAAGAATATTTTATAAGCCACAGATTCAAAGCGTGGATTTTTTAAAGAATATTTTATAAGCCACAGATTCAAAGCGTGGATTTTTTAAAGAATATTTTATAAGCCACAGATTCAAAGCGTGGTTTTTTTAAAGAATATTTTATAAGCCACAGATTCAAAGCGTGGATTTTTTAAAGAATATTTTATAAGCCACAGATTCAAAGCGTGGATTTTTTTAAAGAATATTTTATAAGCCACAGATTCAAAGCGTGGATTTTTTAAAGAATATTTTATAAGCCACAGATTCAAAGCGTGGATTTTTTAAAGAATATTTTATAAGCCACAGATTCAAAGCGTGGATTTTTTAAAGAATATTTTATAAGCCACAGATTCAAAGCGTGGATTTTTTAAAGAATATTTTATAAGCCACAGATTCAAAGCGTGGATTTTTTAAAGAATATTTTATAAGCCACAGATTCAAAGCGTGGATTTTTTAAAGAATATTTTATAAGCCACAGATTCAAAGCGTGGATTTTTTAAAGAATATTTTATAAGCCACAGATTCAAAGCGTGGATTTTTTAAAGAATATTTTATAAGCCACAGATTCAAAGCGTGGATTTTTTAAAGAATATTTTATAAGCCACAGATTCAAAGCGTGGATTTTTTAAAGAATATTTTATAAGCCACAGATTCAAAGCGTGGATTTTTTAAAGAATATTTTATAAGCCACAGATTCAAAGCGTGGATTTTTTAAAGAATATTTTATAAGCCACAGATTCAAAGCGTGGATTTTTTAAAGAATATTTTATAAGCCACAGATTCAAAGCGTGGATTTTTTAAAGAATATTTTATAAGCCACAGATTCAAAGCGTGGATTTTTTAAAGAATATTTTATAAGCCACAGATTCAAAGCGTGGATTTTTTAAAGAATATTTTATAAGCCACAGATTCAAAGCGTGGATTTTTTAAAGAATATTTTATAAGCCACAGATTCAAAGCGTGGATTTTTTAAAGAATATTTTATAAGCCACAGATTCAAAGCGTGGATTTTTTAAAGAATATTTTATAAGCCACAGATTCAAAGCGTGGATTTTTTAAAGAATATTTTATAAGCCACAGATTCAAAGCGTGGATTTTTTAAAGAATATTTTATAAGCCACAGATTCAAAGCGTGGTTTTTTTAAAGAATATTTTATAAGCCACAGATTCAAAGCGTGGATTTTTTAAAGAATATTTTATAAGCCACAGATTCAAAGCGTGGATTTTTTAAAGAATATTTTATAAGCCACAGATTCAAAGCGTGGATTTTTTAAAGAATATTTTATAAGCCACAGATTCAAAGCGTGGATTTTTTAAAGAATATTTTATAAGCCACAGATTCAAAGCGTGGATTTTTTAAAGAATATTTTATAAGCCACAGATTCAAAGCGTGGATTTTTTAAAGAATATTTTATAAGCCACAGATTCAAAGCGTGGATTTTTTAAAGAATATTTTATAAGCCACAGATTCAAAGCGTGGATTTTTTAAAGAATATTTTATAAGCCACAGATTCAAAGCGTGGATTTTTTAAAGAATATTTTATAAGCCACAGATTCAAAGCGTGGATTTTTTAAAGAATATTTTATAAGCCACAGATTCAAAGCGTGGATTTTTTAAAGAATATTTTATAAGCCACAGATTCAAAGCGTGGATTTTTTAAAGAATATTTTATAAGCCACAGATTCAAAGCGTGGATTTTTTAAAGAATATTTTATAAGCCACAGATTCAAAGCGTGGATTTTTTAAAGAATATTTTATAAGCCACAGATTCAAAGCGTGGATTTTTTAAAGAATATTTTATAAGCCACAGATTCAAAGCGTGGATTTTTTAAAGAATATTTTATAAGCCACAGATTCAAAGCGTGGATTTTTTAAAGAATATTTTATAAGCCACAGATTCAAAGCGTGGATTTTTTAAAGAATATTTTATAAGCCACAGATTCAAAGCGTGGATTTTTTAAAGAATATTTTATAAGCCACAGATTCAAAGCGTGGATTTTTTAAAGAATATTTTATAAGCCACAGATTCAAAGCGTGGATTTTTTAAAGAATATTTTATAAGCCACAGATTCAAAGCGTGGATTTTTTAAAGAATATTTTATAAGCCACAGATTCAAAGCGTGGATTTTTTAAAGAATATTTTATAAGCCACAGATTCAAAGCGTGGATTTTTTAAAGAATATTTTATAAGCCACAGATTCAAAGCGTGGATTTTTTAAAGAATATTTTATAAGCCACAGATTCAAAGCGTGGATTTTTTAAAGAATATTTTATAAGCCACAGATTCAAAGCGTGGATTTTTTAAAGAATATTTTATAAGCCACAGATTCAAAGCGTGGATTTTTTAAAGAATATTTTATAAGCCACAGATTCAAAGCGTGGATTTTTTAAAGAATATTTTATAAGCCACAGATTCAAAGCGTGGATTTTTTAAAGAATATTTTATAAGCCACAGATTCAAAGCGTGGATTTTTTAAAGAATATTTTATAAGCCACAGATTCAAAGCGTGGATTTTTTAAAGAATATTTTATAAGCCACAGATTCAAAGCGTGGATTTTTTAAAGAATATTTTATAAGCCACAGATTCAAAGCGTGGATTTTTTAAAGAATATTTTATAAGCCACAGATTCAAAGCGTGGATTTTTTAAAGAATATTTTATAAGCCACAGATTCAAAGCGTGGATTTTTTAAAGAATATTTTATAAGCCACAGATTCAAAGCGTGGATTTTTTAAAGAATATTTTATAAGCCACAGATTCAAAGCGTGGATTTTTTAAAGAATATTTTATAAGCCACAGATTCAAAGCGTGGATTTTTTAAAGAATATTTTATAAGCCACAGATTCAAAGCGTGGATTTTTTAAAGAATATTTTATAAGCCACAGATTCAAAGCGTGGATTTTTTAAAGAATATTTTATAAGCCACAGATTCAAAGCGTGGATTTTTTAAAGAATGTTTTATAAGCCACAGATTCAAAGCGTGGATTTTTTAAAGAATATTTTATAAGCCACAGATTCAAAGCGTGAATTTTTTAAAGAATATTTTATAAGCCACAGATTCAAAGCGTGGATTTTTTAAAGAATATTTTATAAGCCACAGATTCAAATCGTGGATTTTTTAAAGAATATTTTATAAGCCACAGATTCAAAGCGTGGATTTTTTAAAGAATATTTTATAAGCCACAGATTCAAAGCGTGGATTTTTTAAAGAATATTTTATAAGCCACAGATTCAAAGCGTGGATTTTTTAAAGAATATTTTATAAGCCACAGTTTCAAAGCGTGGATTTTTTAAAGAATATTTTATAAGCCACAGATTCAAAGCGTGGATTTTTTAAAGAATATTTTATAAGCCACAGATTCAAAGCGTGGATTTTTTAAAGAATATTTTATAAGCCACAGATTCAAAGCGTGGATTTTTTAAAGAATATTTTATAAGCCACAGATTCAAAGCGTGGATTTTTTAAAGAATATTTTATAAGCCACAGATCCAAAGCGTGGATTTTTTAAAGAATATTTTATAAGCCACAGATCCAAAGCGTGGATTTTTTAAAGAATATTTTATAAGCCACAGATCCAAAGCGTGGATTTTTTAAAGAATATTTTATAAGCCACAAATGCGAAGCGTGAGGAACTTGCTGACAAAGATATAGAATAGGATAAAATCAAAAAAGTTCTGCGGGGGAGATACCTAAAGGAATGGACCGACATAGTCCATTTTGGAAGTGTGCCTTGTTTTGGGAGTCATTCCTCTCGATATGACCATTATGTCAGTATACATGGACTTACCAAATTGGTTGTTATTTTAGAACTTTTTTGGAGAGGTACCGAAAGGAGTGGACCTATAAGCACCATCTTCGAATTTCATCTAATATTCGCAGAACTATTACGATATGCAAAGTTTGGATCAACTCAGTATTCGGTTCGGGAGCTGAAGTGCGCACCAGCCACTACACATGCTGGCCGTAGCGGTTTTTTACTGTTTTTGGGTCATTTTCTCAAGAAGTATGGAGTTACCACAGAAAAACACTTGTACCATCGTAATAGGGGCCTTGAGTGCGACCTGTTGCAAGCAAAATCAAAACGATTCGAGAGGAGGTCTTAAATTGCACTTTTCCCGAATTTTAGTGTGGGAGGTATCCGAAGGAGTTGACATATATAGTCCATATTCTAACCAGATCTATATCTTGTAGATATATTACGATGTCCAAAGTATGGACCAAATCGGTTACTGCCTTCGAGAGTTATCGTGCCCACCATTTGAGAGAAATGTTTTGAACTTTCGTGGGAGAGGTACCCAAGGGAGTGTACCGATAATACCCACCTTAGAACTTGATTTAAGTTTGGGCAAAATATTACAATTTACCAAATTTTGGATCTAACCGGTTTATCCCGTTCGAAAGTTACCACGCGCTCCATGTACAACACATAGTGCCATAGCGGAAACAGGCTATTTCCTCAGGAAGTATCGACTTGCCCCTGCAAAAATTCTCACAAAAAAAAATCAAAAGGATTCGAGAGGAGATGTTAAATTGCGCTTTTCCGAAATTTTGTGTGCGAGATACCCGAATGAGTAAACCGATATGGTCCATATTCGAACTTTATCTACGTCTGGTAGCAATATTACGATGTGCAAAGTATGGACCAAATCGGTTAGTTCCTTCAAGAGCTATCATGAACATAATTTTTGCGAAAAGAATTTAAATTTTGGGGGGGAGGTACCCGAGGGAGTTTTCGATATGGCCCATCTTCGAACTTAAACTAAGTTTGGACAAAATATTACGAGAGCCAAATTTTGGATCAAATCGGCTCATCCGTTCGAGAGTTATCGAGCGCACCAGCCAGACAGACAGACGAACGGACATTGTTAAATCAACTTCCAAATTGTCTGAAAAGGATTTCGTCCAAACACACTTGGGGCCTAAACCATTATTTCGTTGGCATAAATGCTGAGGGTATAATTATAAGAAACAGATTTGAAGCGTGGATTTTTAAAGAATATTTTTGGAGGTCAGTTTGGTATTTTTTTATTTATAGAAGACCTTTTGAAGACATTTAATAATATTCGTTTTATCATCCCGGAACTTTAAAAAAACTCCAAGTAAAATCGGTATGCCTTTAAAACTCTTATTGTCCTACAAACTGACATAACCATTACGCCCATGTTCTCTGACATGTTCGAATGCATGTTCAGTGATGTCCAATCAGTAAAACACAAACACTTACACACAATGTTGAGGACATTTTCGTAGTAATCTAAGTTCTGTTCCAGTGCTGTTCTTCAATAACACACCATATATGCTACACAAATATGGATGAGGAAAAGAATGGAGGACCATGTGAAAAGGCTAAACCGGAAAAAGAAATCCGCATCATTTATAACATGCATGGAAAAGTCTTCAACCAAAGACATTGTAAGTCTTTTGGGGGTAACATAAAGTCTGGTGTCCAACTGGCCAGATGAATGGCTTCATGGCAATGGCTTTATTCCGAGAGTTAATACACTTTGTTGTTGTCCTGGTGATGATGCAGCTGTAACTGCTATTGTTGGTGTTGATGTTGTTGGCTTCATTTCAATCCAAGATTTCTCCGTTTCTAACGTTAGGTTTTGATGGAGGCTATGTGGTGCTAACAACAATGTAGGAATATACACACTCGCACTAGCTTCATGTGAGAAGTCCAAAGTCTAGAAAATATAATATTTTCCTTTTATGTAGCTCTGTAGGATTGTGGGTATCCATGTGTCTGTGATGCCCCAGCTGTTATGATGGCACTGAAGAAAACGAAAAAAATGGGGAAATCCAAATCATACGCAAGATGAACAAAGAAAGCCAGCAGGATTTTTCTTCCTTCACACAGTGACATTAAGCTTGATGTCCTTGCTGTTGCCGTTGCTCCTGCTGATGTTGATGTTGTTTAGTGTCCGCCTTCCCATTTGATGCAATAGCAGCTACATGCAGGCTTGCAGCTTCACCGCTAACAATAACAAAAATTTTGAACTACTATTGCTAAGTAACCATTACCCTCCCATTACCCTCCCATTACCCTTTCTGATGCTGATCCTTTTAGGATATTTAACAGTTGGTTTGTTTTGGCGTTTCTCTTTTGTTTCCACTGATAACAACAACAATGTTGCTGTTGCAATTCTTGTTTCTGTTTTGTTCTGTCGGGTCGGTAATGTTTCTTGTTCTTGCAGATTTCTATTGTCATGGATGTTGCCATTTTGTTCATCAAGTGTTACTTTGCCAGCTCATTCTGGTAATGGATTATGGTAATTCCCAGCTAATGTAAACTTTTTCAAAACACAAACTAACCAAGTAGCAAACATGCACAGACGCATACACACATTCACTCACTCACTGTGTCACCCATTGTAGAACGAATGTTTATGATTGTATAAGAGGATTCTATGGGCGTATTAGCCCGTCTACATGCATGCTGGGAATATGTGTTGTGGACTATAGCCATATAACCTCCACCCCAAATTTTTTTGCAAAGTCATGTTATTGAAAATTTTACTTAAAAATGCATTGAATTCAAAAACAGATGCAAGGTTAATATACAGCATAACATAAATGGGTAGACTGGGGATATTAGGGTGTCTGAGGATTTTATTTATCTAAAAAATATCAGCATACCAAGAAGCGTATTTTATGAAGCACCAAGCGACCAAAAAGCGTTTGATTTTAAAACAATATTTGATAAGGCACCAACCGACCAACTAGCGTGGATTTTTGAACAATATTTTATCAAGCACCAACCGACAAAACAAGCGTGGATTTTTAAACAATATTTTCAGAAGCAACAACCGACTAACAATCGTGGATTTATAAAAACAATATTTTTAGAAGCAACAACTGACCAATAAGGGTGGATTTTTAAACAATATTTTCAGAAGCAACAACCGACCAACAAGCGTGGATTTTTAAACAATACTTTCAGAAGCAACAACCGACCAACAAGCGTGGATTTTTAAATAATATTTTCAGAAGCAACAACCGACCAACAAGCGTGGATTTTTAAACAATATTTTCAGAAGCAACAACCGACCAACAAGCGTGGATTTTTAAACAATATTTTCAGAAGCAACAACCGACCAACAAGCGTGGATTTTTTAAACAATATTTTTAGAAGCAACAACCGACCAACAAGCGTTGATTTTTTATCAATATTTTCAGAAGCAACAACCAACCAACAACCGTGGATTTTTAAACAATATTTTCAGAAGCAACAACCAACCAACAAGCGTGGATTTTTAAACAGTATTTTTTCAAGGACTATCACACCAAAACCGTGGATTTTTAAACAATATTTTATCAAGCACCAACCGACCAACAAGCGTGGATATTTAAACAATAGTTTATGAAGCGCCAAACGACCAACTAGCGTGGATTTTTAAACAATAGTTTATGAAGCGCCAAACGACCAACTAGCGTGGATTTTTAAACAATATTTTATGAAGCGCCAAACGACCAACAAGCGTCGATATTTAAACAATATTTTATCAAGCACCATCCGACCAACAAGCGTTGATTTTAAACAATATTATCAGAAGCAACAACCGATCAACAAGCGTGGATTTTAAACAATATTATCAGAAGCAACAGCCGACCAACAAGCGTGGATTTTTAAAACAATATTATCAGAAGCAACAGCCGACCAACAAGCGTGGATTTTTAAACAATATTATCAGAAGCAACAGCCGACCAACAAGCGTGGATTTTTAAACAATATTTCCAAACCAACAAGCTGACTTTTAAACAACATTTTCAAAAGCAGCAAGCGTGGATTTTTAAACAATATTTTATGACCAACAAGCGTGGATTTTTAAACAATGTTTTATGACCAACAAGCGTGGATTTTTAAACAATATTTTATGACCAACAAGCGTGGATTTTAAACAATATTTTATGACCAACAAGCGTGGATTTTTAAACAATATTTTATGACCAACAAGCGTGGATTTTTAAACAATATTTTATGACCAACAAGCGTGGATTTTTAAACAATATTTTATGACCAACAAGCGTGGATTTTTAAACAATATTTTATGACCAACAAGCGTGGATTTTTAAACAATATTTTATGACCAACAAGCGTGGATTTTTAAACAATATTTTATGACCAACAAGCGTGGATTTTTAAACAATATTTTATGACCAACAAGCGTGGATTTTTAAACAATATTTTATGACCAACAAGCGAGGATTTTTAAACAATATTTTATGACCAACAAGCGTGGATTTTTAAACAATATTTTATGACCAACAAGCGTGGATTTTTAAACAATATTTTATGACCAACAAGCGTGGATTTTTAAACAATATTTTATGACCAACAAGCGTGGATTTTTAAACAATATTTTATGACCAACAAGCGTGGATTTTTAAACAATATTTTATGACCAACAAGCGTGGATTTTTAAACAATATTTTATGACCAACAAGCGTGGATTTTTAAACAATATTTTATGACCAACAAGCGTGGATTTTTAAACAATATTTTATGACCAACAAGCGTGGATTTTTAAACAATATTTTATGACCAACAAGCGTGGATTTTTAAACAATATTTTATGACCAACAAGCGTGGATTTTTAAACAATATTTTATGACCAACAAGCGTGGATTTTTAAACAATATTTTATGACCAACAAGCGTGGATTTTTAAACAATATTTTATGACCAACAAGCGTGGATTTTTAAACAATATTTTATGACCAACAAGCGTGGATTTTTAAACAATATTTTATGACCAACAAGCGTGGATTTTTAAACAATATTTTATGACCAACAAGCGTGGATTTTTAAACAATATTTTATGACCAACAAGCGTGGATTTTTAAACAATATTTTATGACCAACAAGCGTGGATTTTTAAACAATATTTTATGACCAACAAGCGTGGATTTTTAAACAATATTTTATGACCAACAAGCGTGGATTTTTAAACAATATTTTATGACCAACAAGCGTGGATTTTTAAACAATATTTTATGACCAACAAGCGTGGATTTTTAAACAATATTTTATGACCAACAAGCGTGGATTTTTTAAACAATATTTTATGACCAACAAGAGTGGATTTTTAAACAATATTTTATGACCAACAAGCGTGGATTTTTAAACAATATTTTATGACCAACAAGCGTGGATTTTTAAACAATATTTTATGACCAACAAGCGTGGATTTTTAAACAATATTTTATGACCAACAAGCGTGGATTTTTAAACAATATTTTATGACCAACAAGCGTGGATTTTTAAACAATATTTTATGACCAACAAGCGTGGATTTTTAAACAATATTTTATGACCAACAAGCGTGGATTTTTAAACAATATTTTATGACCAACAAGCGTGGATTTTTAAACAATATTTTATGACCAACAAGCGTGGATTTTTAAACAATATTTTATGACCAACAAGCGTGGATTTTTAAACAATATTTTATGACCAACAAGCGTGGATTTTTAAACAATATTTTATGACCAACAAGCGTGGATTTTTAAACAATATTTTATGACCAACAAGCGTGGATTTTTAAACAATATTTTATGACCAACAAGCGTGGATTTTTAAACAATATTTTATGACCAACAAGCGTGGATTTTTAAACAATATTTTATGACCAACAAGCGTGGATTTTTAAACAATATTTTATGACCAACAAGCGTGGATTTTTAAACAATATTTTATGACCAACAAGCGTGGATTTTTAAACAATATTTTATGACCAACAAGCGTGGATTTTTAAACAATATTTTATGACCAACAAGCGTGGATTTTTAAACAATATTTTATGACCAACAAGCGTGGATTTTTAAACAATATTTTATGACCAACAAGCGTGGATTTTTAAACAATATTTTATGACCAACAAGCGTGGATTTTTAAACAATATTTTATGACCAACAAGCGTGGATTTTTAAACAATATTTTATGACCAACAAGCGTGGATTTTTAAACAATATTTTATGACCAACAAGCGTGGATTTTTAAACAATATTTTATGACCAACAAACGTGGATTTTTAAACAATATTTTATGACCAACAAGCGTGGATTTTTAAACAATATTTTATGACCAACAAGCGTGGATTTTTAAACAATATTTTATGACCAACAAGCGTGGATTTTTAAACAATATTTTATGACCAACAAGCGTGGATTTTTAAACAATATTTTATGACCAACAAGCGTGGATTTTTAAACAATATTTTATGACCAACAAGCGTGGATTTTTAAACAATATTTTATGACCAACAAGCGTGGATTTTTAAACAATATTTTATGACCAACAAGCGTGGATTTTTAAACAATATTTTATGACCAACAAGCGTGGATTTTTAAACAATATTTTATGACCAACAAGCGTGGATTTTTAAACAATATTTTATGACCAACAAGCGTGGATTTTTAAACAATATTTTATGACCAACAAGCGTGGATTTTTAAACAATATTTTATGACCAACAAGCGTGGATTTTTAAACAATATTTTATGACCAACAAGCGTGGATTTTTAAACAATATTTTATGACCAACAAGCGTGGATTTTTAAACAATATTTTATGACCAACAAGCGTGGATTTTTAAACAATATTTTATGACCAACAAGCGTGGATTTTTAAACAATATTTTATGACCAACAAGCGTGGATTTTTAAACAATATTTTATGACCAACAAGCGTGGATTTTTAAACAATATTTTATGACCAACAAGCGTGGATTTTTAAACAATATTTTATGACCAACAAGCGTGGATTTTTAAACAATATTTTATGACCAACAAGCGTGGATTTTTAAACAATATTTTATGACCAACAAGCGTGGATTTTTAAACAATATTTTATGACCAACAAGCGTGGATTTTTAAACAATATTTTATGACCAACAAGCGTGGATTTTTAAACAATATTTTATGACCAACAAGCGTGGATTTTTAAACAATATTTTATGACCAACAAGCGTGGATTTTTAAACAATATTTTATGACCAACAAGCGTGGATTTTTAAACAATATTTTATGACCAACAAGCGTGGATTTTTAAACAATATTTTATGACCAACAAGCGTGGATTTTTAAACAATATTTTATGACCAACAAGCGTGGATTTTTAAACAATATTTTATGACCAACAAGCGTGGATTTTTAAACAATATTTTATGACCAACAAGCGTGGATTTTTAAACAATATTTTATGACCAACAAGCGTGGATTTTTAAACAATATTTTATGACCAACAAGCGTGGATTTTTAAACAATATTTTATGACCAACAAGCGTGGATTTTTAAACAATATTTTATGACCAACAAGCGTGGATTTTTAAACAATATTTTATGACCAACAAGCGTGGATTTTTAAACAATATTTTATGACCAACAAGCGTGGATTTTTAAACAATATTTTATGACCAACAAGCGTGGATTTTTAAACAATATTTTATGACCAACAAGCGTGGATTTTTAAACAATATTTTATGACCAACATGCGTGGATTTTTAAACAATATTTTATGACCAACAAGCGTGGATTTTTAAACAATATTTTATGAAGCACCAACCGACCAACAAGCGTGGATTTTTAAACAATATTTTATGAAGCACCAACCGACCAACAAGCGTGGATTTTTAAACAATATTTTATGAAGCACCAACCGACCAACAAGCGTGGATTTTTAAACAATATTTTATGAAGCACCAACCGACCAACAAGCGTGGATTTTTAAACAATATTTTATGAAGCACCAACCGACCAACAAGCACCAAAATGTGTGGATTTTTTGAAACACCTACCGACCAACAAGCGTGGATTTTTAATCAATATTTTATCAAGCACCAACCCGATCAACAGGCGTGGATTTATTAGCAACATTTTATGAGGCACCAATTGACCAACAAGCGTGGATTTATTAAAAATATTTTATGAAACACTAACCCGATCAACAAGCGTGGATGTTTAAACAATCTTTTATGAAGCACCAAATGACCAACATGCGTACATTTTTAAAGAATATTTTCCAGTAATATTAGCTTTTCTTGAGAGTATTCCTTCTTTCATAATATCCATCCCAATATATCAGTGTTTAGATTTCAGGCATTTTCACATAACAGCATTTTCATTTATGCATAAATTCTTCCAAACACACACACGTACTTATGTATGCATCGTGAGCATACATATATACCGGTTTATGCTAATGCGATGAATGGCATATTTATGGTAATTCATTGGCAGTTTGGCTTTGTTCTAACGAGAAAACCAACCACGATCAGCATACATACCCATGGTACCTGACAAGTTGCTTGGACTGGTTTGATATGAAAACATAAAGTCTGGCCAGTTATCAATAGTTAGAGGTTATTAAAGCTAAAACTTTAGCTGGCCTAATACTCAATGCCTGGAGGGAAACTTATTTTGAAAAGCGTATATCAATAAATGGTTTAGTGCTGTCAAATGATGATAGAATTCGTGTGGGAGTATTATCGTGCGGTGGAGTGTTAAATCCCCGGTTTTTTGGTCGGTTGAAGCTTGATAAAATATTGTTTAAAAATCCACGATTGTTGGCCATTTGCCCCTTGATAACATATATTTTTTTTAAAATCCACGCTTGCTGGTCGTTTAATGGTTGATAAAATATTGTTTAAAAATCCACGCTTGCTGGTCGTTTGATGGTTGATAAAATATTGTTTAAAAATCCACGCTTGTTGGCCTGTTGATGCTTAGCAAAATATTGTTTAAAAATCCATGCTTGTTGGTTGGTTGGTGCTTTATATAATATTGTTAAAAAGCCACGCTTGTTACTTTGGTGGTGCTTCAAAAAATATCACTTAAAAATCAATTCTTTTCAGTCTGTTGTCTCAACATAATATTATGAATTTAAATTTTCCTTCATCATGTTTATGTGCATCCCTGACTTTGCATAATCGTGACCTAATTATAAAACGAAGTAATTATGTCACATTGTCACATAACATTTTCACAATGGACTTCTTTTGTCGTTCGTATCCTGGTAGTTTGGGTCTCTAATTCCAACTGTTGCTGTTGTTGGATTCTAAGAAGAAATATTGACATAACCAATTGTTAATTAATTTTGAAAACTTGCAATTAAATTTTTCTGAAAGTGTCCATTTGTACGATGGATCACATCGACATACACACAAGTGTTATTGTGTGTGTGTTTGATGTAGATTTAAATATGTCTGTCTGCTTGTGAGTATTTGTATTTCAAATTGAAAAACCATTATTGATTGCCTCAAATTGGAATGGTAAATTGATGAATTTATTGTGTGTCTGTGTGTTTGTTATGGTTGAAATGTTTCGGTTCTAAGTCAGAGCTGAATCAACACCACAGCCACATACAGCAAATGACGTATGAAAATTGCAGTACACAATGAATGCATTCGAAACAGTTAAAGAAAAATTCTATCGGATATTTTTGGGGTGATGAAACAAAAACAAGAAGTCTCCATACACAAATCAAAGGAAGCTTAAAATCTTTCCCTCGCTTGGAACACTCTTCAAGCCAATCATTTAAATTATATACGTGTTTATTCAATATCCAATCAAGTCCTTAACACCCTTTTCCCCAAAGAGTTTCACAACAACATATCTATTAGTTCCTCCGGACCCCAGACAAAGTAAATAACATCACAAGACCCAATAGAGTCTGAACATTACTACAAGACCATATAACCCCAGCTATTATTAACAATGCATTTTACTTCGACATATCATTTTTCATTTTATCTACAAAACAAAAACAACATCAAAATGCAATCGAACAAAAAAACGAAACGGAAAGAAACGGATTTGAAAATCATTTCATCATTTGTTCATGTACACACGAACATCAAACAGGATGTTAGTTATAATGTTTGTAAAAAGAACGTCAGTAAGGGAAAAACATCAAGAGTGCAAACGGAACCGTACGTACCATCATCCTTTGTGGCCTTTCCAGATGGCTTTTCTCCTTGGCAGGATAGTGACAAAACAGAGGAGACGAAGAAGTAGAAGCAGAAAATAAATTGCATAAATGTTTGAATGAGAATCCAATCATTTGTAATGGCAAATGTTAATGCACTTCATAAATATCCTGCCCGAAGATACGTAAGGAAGTTTGCAAACGAAAGGAATATATGAAGTGCATGCATATTTATTGAGGACAGTGTGAGAGTGATACTGATTTGTAGAACTATCAGAGCTATTATTGCGATTTTTTAAATTTTGATGAAAGACACACAAGCGTGAATTTTGTAAAGAATATTTTATCAACCACCAACAGCCAAAAAGCGTGGATTTTTAAAAGAATATTTTATCAAGGACCAACAGCCAAAAAACGTGGATTTTTTAAAGACTATTTTATCAACCACCAGCATTCAAAAAGCGTGGATTTTTAAAGAATATTTTATCAACCACCAGCAGTCAAAAAGCGTGGATTTTTTAAAAGAATATTTTATCAACCACCAGCAGTCAAAAAGCGTGGATTTTTTAAAGAATATTTTATCAACCACCAATAGCCAAAATGTGTGGGATTGTTTAAAGAACATTTTTCACCCCCCTTTCATCTCAAGTGGACAGAGACCTCCGCGTGGTTTTACCTGGGGAACTGCCTTTAACACCCGTTAAAGGTAGTGAGCTAACATATGCCGCGCGTTCATTCATAAGAACGTTAAAAAACTTGGGTTTGGGCGTCGGGTTAGTAACCCTCCCCTATAAAAAAACAAACCTACTATGAAAAAACGAAAGAAAGAAAAAACGAACCCCTCTAAAGTTGACGAACCCCGCAAACGTTTTAAGGACCATGATCTGCAAATCTGCACCTGGAATGTTCGCACTCTTTATAGAGAAGGTACAGTCTTCACATTGGCAGGCGTACTAGAAAAGTACAAGGGAAAGGCGTCACAACAAACAAGGGAAAGGCGTCACAACAACACCTAAAGGTGACGCACTGTATTATAGCTGCCATGACGTAAAGCATGAGTTTGGTTGCGGATTTGTAGTTAGTCTGAGACTAAAACATCTGGTATCCAGCTTCACCCCAGTGAATGAAAGACTTGCGGCAATTCGAATAAAAGCTAAATTTTTCATCATCAGCTTTATTTGCGCTCATGCTCCCACTGAAGAAAAGGACGAATAGACCAAAGATATATTTCACGAGCGCTTAGAAGAAACATATGACCGTTGCCCTGCCCGTTAATGCCAAAATTGGAAAGGAGAATATCTTTGTCCCAACATTCGGGAATTTCAGTATCCACAGTGAAACATCTGACATTGGTATGAGGCTGATAGACTTTGCAGCTCAAAAAACATGGTAGTTAGCAGCACCAGATTTAATCATCTCGATATTCATAAGGGCACCTGGCTGTCTCCAGATCAGAAAACAAGAAATCAAATTGATCATGTTGTGATAGATGGAAGACATTCATCGATCGTGTTGGATGTACGATCGTTCCGAGGCGCAAACATTGATTCGGACCACTACCTTGTTGCAGCAAAGGAACAGACGCAACGCGGAAGTTGGACATCGATAGGCTGCAAACACAACAGATAGCCACAGCATAATCCACTCAACTAGCCCAATTGCTTAATGAGAGCACTCCTTGTCCTGATAACATAACAATACAATGGCAATATATTGCCCACTCCATGCAAACAGCCGCAAAATCCATACTTGGATACCAGAGACCTCCACCAAGGAATCCATGGTATGATCAGGAGTGTCGTGCTGCCACCGAAGAGAAAAATGCGGCATATAGGGCTACTTTACAATCCGTAGCAACGCGTAGAGCACGAGAGAGATACAGGGATAAAAGGAGAGAGGAGAAACGTCTTTTCCGCAGAAAAAAGAGAGAGAGATGGAAAAGCGGGAGCGTGATAAAATCGAGATGTACAGGAGCCAGAATGAAGTCCGAAAATTCTACCAAAGAGTGAAGCATCAAACTGATGGCTTTGGTACAGGCACCTCCACAGCCTTTCGTGTGACCTATTCAACATTTGCTGGAAAAGGTAATACGATATGCAAATGTCAAAAGAAATGGCACAATTCACCAATAGCCACATGTTACTTGCTTATGCTGATGACATAGACATCATGGGACGATCAGTAAAGGAAGTAACAGATACCTTTAGGAAGGTCAAAGCAGAATCTGCGAAAATGGGTCTGGCGGTAAACGGCGAAAATACCAAATTGATGGTGTCGACGCGCAAAGCGTCCATAGAGCTCGGACCAACTGTGGAAGTTGGTACCTATAATTTTGAGGCAGTTAAAGACTTCGTCTACCTCGGCACTGCCATAAACACAACAAAAAACTTCAGTTGTGAAATAAGAAGAAGAATTGTATTGGTTTAAATAAGCAATTTAAAAACAAAGCCACATCTCGTCAAACAAAAATAACACTATACAAAACGCTGATACTACCCGTGCTAATGTATGACTCCGAAGCATGGGTACTTGCGCAAGCAGATAAGGCAGTGCTTGGTGTGTTTGAGAGGAAAATACTTCGAAAGATCTACGGACCGATTTGCGTTGACGGTGAATATCGACGTCGTATGAACCAAGAGCTATATCAGCTATACAAAGACATGAATATAGTTAAACGTATCGTTGGCTAGGCCATATCATAAGAATGAGCAATGATGAACCCGCTAAAAAGGCGTATGAATACATGCCACATGGCGGTGCACGCAGAGATCGCAGGAGATCTTTTCTTATTTCGGTCTATGGAACAAATGTTCTGTAATGGGCCAGCTAAGTAAGTAACAGCCAAAAAGCGTGGATTTTTTAGAAATATTTTATCAAACACCCACAGCCAAAATGCGTGACCGTTTCACAGTTTGGTTTATCAGTTGGTTCAACCACTTTCTCTTCTTTGTAGCCTGTGAAGGTTCCTGGACCCGATGTTTCCTCCGCTTAAATTTAGAACATTGTGCGTATGATTGCTATAAACATGTATACGCCATCATATGTTCTAGTTCAGTTAGGTTCTTCTGTATTAGAGATGGGCGCGTGCCTAAAAAATTAGGCACGAACATGCACGAACACGGACCAACATTTTTATGCACATTCAAAAAGAGAAATCGATATAGGTGTACATTTTTTGTTCAAAAAATATTCATATGGGGTTTTCTGAGTGAAATCGGACACTTTTTCAATATGAGGTTTTTGATTTCTTTTATTATTTGCTGTGTTGATGCTGCTCATCAACAAAATATTTCAGTATATTTTCTGATTATTTCGACCAACGGCTCCAGAACTCGTTAGAACTCGCGCCTTGAAAAAGTCGAATTCTATGAAAACTATATGCAAAGAAATACTCATAACTTCTTTAATATTGGTCCAATTTGAAAAAATCTTTCTTGTATGTTTTGTTGTATTTAATAAAAAATAGAAAACAATTTGGCACAGTGTAATTGGATTAATTTTTCGCGATTTAATATTTAAAATGACAAATAACAATGACCCCTTCGATTTTCTTGACATTTTTATAAATCTACGATCAATTACAAAAATTTTATGTCCTATTTGGTAGTGGGATTCGAATGATTTCCGAAAATTTTGCCTTTTTTATGCGAAGATTATTTTTAGTATTAATTTTTTGATTAATTTCTCGTCGAATTCGAGCTTGATGATAAATAATGCAAGTGAAAAAGGACGGCCGACGATTCGAACCCATGACATGGCCTGTTTCGCCTTTGGTAAAGGCTCCTCAGACATATAGGATGTGGGACGGCTTCGCTATCATCTAACTTTTCCTCTTTCAAATGCAATTTGTTTTTTACAACGCTGAATATTTATTCAATCATTATATGGCTTTCATGCCAGAAGATTATTATTTAGATAAGAAATATGATTTGAATATGAAATACGTAATGTTTAAACGTATCGCGGGCAAAAAAAAAAATTTCATTCAGTAATACCCACTAATGCTGGTACATCAATTTCTAAACCATTCTTAAAATCGCAAAATAAATATGTTTTTGGTACAATAAGATATTTTTCGCAGTAGTATATAGGAAGAAAGTAATTAGCAAATTTCAAAAAAAAAAAAAAAATAAAATAAAATAGTTATTATTCGAATCCCACCACCAAGTAGGACTTAAATTTTTTGTAATTGATCGTAGTTTGTTAAAAATTGATTTTAAATATTAAATCGCGAAAATTGCATCCAAGTCAACTGTGCCAAATTGTTTTCCATTTTTTATTAAATAGGTGATAAAACAACAAAACATACTAAAAAAGATTTTTTTCAAATTAGACCAATATTAAAGAAGTTATGAGTATTTCTTTGCATATAGTTTTCATAGAATTCGACCCTTTAAGGCGCGAAATCCCTGGGGCCGTTGGTCAAAAAAAATCAGAAGATATACTGAAATGTTTTGTTGATGATGAGCATCACCACATCAAAAAATAAAGAAAACAAAAAACCTCTTATTGAAAAATTGTCCGATTTCACTCAGAAATCCCCATATGTACTTCTATTTTTTCTAATCCTTTTTAATTTCTATTCTTATTTAAAAACATTATTTTATCCAAGTTAGAACTCAAAAGTCTAGTACGCCTTTCGTTGTTAATATATGTGGAAAAATCTCCCGGTTGTTGCTGAGCTGACGGATATAGCCAACAATTTCCTGGCTAATTCTTTTAAATATTTTAGATTAGACTGTTTTCAAAAGTTTAAAACATCAGTCTGGCTAGATACGGCATTGTAATTTCCTGTTCATCATTAGAAAACTCTATGTTCTCAGTTTGTATATCAAGAACCATTGCTTTTACATTAGCTAATAAAAAATTCGTCTCCTTAGACGGCGGAAATAAAAATGTCCCTATAAGATGTGCCATTGTTGGTACAAATCGTTTAAGAAATGATTGTTTAGTTTTAGCTTTCAAATCTTTCATGAATTGAGTCAATGGTATCAAAGTTTTTTAGACCAAAGGGCAAATATGTGCGTAGTAAGGTACTTTTCCGAGCTTAATTTTTCGGAACACTCTTTGAATATTTTATGAAAACCCAATAGAGGTTCTAGCAAACTTTAAGTCAGATATACGATCCACCTCATTCTTTTGTAGGAAAATACTCTTAATCTCATTGTGGACTTGGTATATGCTCTCAAGCATGTTTAAAATATCTTACAAGGTTTTTTGGACAGTCAATCAGTTTTCCCAATTCGGGAAGAGGATGTTTTTCAATAACACCATCCATAACAGATAATACAGTCAGATAAACATCTGATTTGCAAAGAGAGTATATTGCGTTAACCCTCTGGATAGTTTTTGTGTTTGCTTCTCTCATGAACAAAACAAATTGCAAACAAACATCATCTTTTTTTTTACTCATACTCTGGCCTCTCCAAAACAAAACGGTAATAATAACCAGACTAGTCGTTTTTTGGTCGGTTTTATATTCTTGTTCGATTTTCATCTTTAGTATGGTCACTTGCACGACTTCTAAAGGCGGACCAAAAATTTAGCACGATCGTGTCACATAGTGCAGATCGTGTTTAGTCGTCGTGTCGAACAAAAAAACACGATCACGCACGGCCAAAAATGTATTCCGGCACGACACGCACAAACACGGCGTTTTTCGAGAAGGTACGAACACGCACTACTCACGGCACGACACGCGCCCACCTCTATTCTGTATACTCGTTATGTCATCTTCTTGCCCTCTTAGCATCTCAACTTTTTTGCCACAGCTCAAATTACTGTCATCAATATTTTCAAAACTTTGAGTATTATTTACAAAATCTTTTAAATTGATTCTGTCAACAAAAAAATTTATTGTTTAAAATAAAACTTAGAGGGAACACAATCATTTATCTTTTATATTTATTTTTTACTGTCCTGCATCCTTTTCTATATTCCCTTCGAGGCAAGCATAAATATTTTTTTCTGTATATTGAATAAATTTAGGAGGCAATATATGGCAAAAGTTTTAGTAGCTTCAAATCAAAGTCATTATTGTTGTGTGTTGTGGTGGTGGTTCGCTCCAAGTATTTTTTTCAAGTTGAAAATAAACATTTATAAATAGCCAATATTTACACAGACACTCAAGAGTCGAAAGACATACACAGACACACCCATAAACACAGTTTCTAAAATTGCCAACACCACCTAAAGCCATAACTCGTAAGACTTTTCGAAACCACAGTCGACAAATGTTATTTTTTCGCAAAGTGATTTTTCTTCGAAATGGATCCAGAGAGAGAGGGTGGGGGTGAGTGATGATCCCCCTTTCATTCCATTCCTCTATTATTTTCATGGGTTTTTTCTTATTGCTGGAAACACAATCGTTTTGTAACAATAAAAAATAAAGAAACCAAAGTCATTGCTTCTTACCTTTTTTACACAATAAACAAACAAATACATCAATACTTGTATTGATTCGTAAACACATACATGCATACAAATATAGAAAGTACACACATTTTGTATAAACTTACAAAAAGCTCCTACTTCTTCTGTGCATGCATCTTTCAATACACAACTCAACTTTATCGAAGAAGAGTCCAATTGCTGTAAACAAGCATTTCGTATATTTACTATATTTTTGTTTAGGTGTATGTGTATATATGCCATTGTTTAGTTGTATTTTTATGTAAACACGTCGTTTTCCACATAAATTGTATATTAAGCACTGCTACACCAGAGCCCATTTCGAGAATGTAACAAGAGTTAAGAGGATAGAGAAAACCAAGGAACATCTATGATAATGGTTGTTAGAACTTTCCACTTTCTAGGTTCAAATTGCAGACACACACATATATCCACATCTTAGGATAATGCCAACTATAATAACATTCTAAAATTGCAGTTTGTTTCTGCATCACCTCCGATAACAACAGCAACAAAATATAGGATATTTGATTGCCAATCATAATATGGACGTGTGTGAGAAAGAGAATCAAACCAAACAAAAAAAAAAAAAAAAAAAAAAAAACCAGTAATAAATCGTTAAGTTCGGCTGGGCCGAATTTTTTATACGCTCCGCAATAAAATATTATGAACTAAACTGGAACAAAGTTTTCTTTCCTGTCCGCAATTTTAGGTGGAGATATTTTATGACACGGATACACCAAATGCCTATGGTCCTAAAAGTACCGAAAATCGGGAGGTACCGTTATATGGGGGCTATACCAAAACATCGATCGACAATTTTTGGTGTAAAAGTTTTGCAACCACTGGGAACCTCATTGTCAAATAACAGATAGTTTGGTAAAAAAAATGTACTTAAAATCCTGAAAATTACGAAAATCGGGAGGTATTGTTACATGGGGGCTATACCAAAACAGAGACCTACGTTGACAATATTTGGTGGAAAAGTATTGTGATCACTGGTACCCTTAAGTGTAAGTTGGTTTGGTCAAAATATGTAGTTAAAATCGTAAAAATATCGGAAATCGGGAAGTGCCGATATATTGGGGCAATACCAAAATTTGGATCTATGTAAAAAATTCGTGACCCCTCGGAATATCAAACGGCAAATTACAACTAGTTCGGTCAATAAATGTAGCTAAAATCCTGAAAAACGGACAACCGTAGGTACCGTTATATAGGGGCTATACCTAAACATGGGCCTATATTGAAAATTTATGGCGAAGAGGTCACCTACGAACTTTAAATATCAAATCACTGCTAGTTCGGCTAAACATTTTAGCTGAAATCTTCAAAATTCTGAAAATCGAGAGGTACCGTTATATGGTGGCTATACCAAAACATGGACCTATGTTGACAATTATGTGGTGGAGAAGTTTTGTGACCACCGGAAATCTCTAACGTCAAAATACAGGTAGTTCCGTCAAAAAAAAAATAGCTAAAATCCTGAAAATACCGAAAATCGGGAGGTACTATTATATGTTGGCTATACCAAAACATGTCCGAATATGCCCCCAGAATTTAAATTACTGATTAAAAAATTAAATTTGGACATTTTTTCCACAAAAGTTATGGTAAATTTTACACGCTTAATACTATCCGATCATTATCAACAATTTTTGTCACTATCCTTGACCAAAACTATTACCTAGTGCAAACATTTGCCAGTATCGAACTATAACTGCGACCTCTAACGTGATTTAGGTTACACTACCCACAATTAAAACTGAGGGATCCCTACATACACATACCTTCTTATACCTCTGCACGGTAGGGCATTGAAATTGTCCTTAAAGTGTCATCAAATCTCCAAGTACCACATTGTAAAGCTATCCTATGCCATACCGTTATTGTTACAATACTACAGTATAGCTATAGCAACTACTACTAAATCTAGTCAAGAAGACGATACTTATGGCTTGTTCACTTACCTTTACGAATAATCGAATGTATTGGAAATACATGTGAACTGTTTTTTACAGATGGATATCGTCAATAACAACATCATAATCGTCATTCTCATTTTTCACAGGATATAAACGTTACTTTTAACGGTTCATTTTCGCAATATGTGCATTATGCGAACAACTTATATTTACTTGTAAATATAATCAGAATATGAGGAGTATTAGAGTGGCCAGCATAGCCTTCGAAAAACTCTTTAAAAATCCACTTTTATTGAGCTCAGCATAGCCTTTGAAGAATTCTCGGATTAACTTTTGAAAATTTCTTTAACATCACCACATTTATTGGGCCCAGCAAAGCCTTTAAAAATTTCTTTAAAAACTCTACGTGCATGGTGCTCAGATTCACTTTCGAAAAATTATTTAAAAAATCCACGTTTATGGGGCCCAGATTAGCTTTTGAAAAATACTTTAAAAAAATCCACGTTTATGGAGCTCAGATTAGCTTTTGAAATTTTTTTTAAAAAATTCACGTTTATGGAGCTTAGATTAGCTTTTGAAAAATTCTTAGAAAAATCCACGTTTATGGAGCTCAGATTAGCTTTTGAAAAATTCTTTAAAAACTCCACGTTTATGGAGCTTAGATTAGCTTTTGAAAAATTCTTTAAAAAATCGACGTTTTTGGAGCTTTTGAAAAATTCTTTAAAAAATCGACGTTTTTGGAGCTTTTGAAAAATTCTTTAAAAAATCGACGTTTTTGGAGCTTTTGAAAAATTCTTTAAAAAATCCACGTTTATGGAGCTTTTGAAAAATTATTTAAAATATCCACGATGTGGAGCTTAGATTAGCTTTTGAAAAATTCTTTAAAAAATCCACGTTTATGGAGCTTTTGAAAAATTATTTAAAAAATCCAGGATGTGGAGCTTAGATTAGCTTTTGAAAAATACTTTAAAAAATCCACGTTAATGGAGATTATCTTTTGAAAAACTCTTTAAAAAATCCACGTTTATGGAGCTCAGATTAGCTTTTGAAAAATTCTTTAAAAAATCCACGTTTATGGAGCTCAGATTAGCTTTTGAAAAATTCTTTAAAAAAATCCACGTTTATGGAGCTCAGATTAGCTTTTGAAAAATTCTTTAAAAAATCCACGTTTATGGAGCTCAGATTAGCTTTTGAAAAATTCTTTAAAAAATCCACGTTTATGGAGCTCAGATTAGCTTTTGAAAAATTCTTTAAAAAATCCACGTTTATGGAGCTCAGATTAGCTTTTGAAAAATTCTTTAAAAAATCCACGTTTATGGAGCTCAGATTAGCTTTTGAAAAATTCTTTAAAAAATCCACGTTTATGGAGCTCAGATTAGCTTTTGAAAAATTCTTTAAAAAATCCACGTTTATGGAGCTCAGATTAGCTTTTGAAAAATTCTTTAAAAAATCCACGTTTATGGAGCTCAGATTAGCTTTTGAAAAATTCTTTAAAAAATCCACGTTTATGGAGCTCAGATTAGCTTTTGAAAAATTCTTTAAAAAATCCACGTTTATGGAGCTCAGATTAGCTTTTGAAAAATTCTTTAAAAAATCCACGTTTATGGAGCTCAGATTAGCTTTTGAAAAATTCTTTAAAAAATCCACGTTTATGGAGCTCAGATTAGCTTTTGAAAAATTCTTTAAAAAATCCACGTTTATGGAGCTCAGATTAGCTTTTGAAAAATTCTTTAAAAAATCCACGTTTATGGAGCTCAGATTAGCTTCTGAAAAATTCTTTAAAAAATCCACGTTTATGGAGCTCAGATTAGCTTTTGAAAAATTCTTTAAAAAATCCGCGTTTATGGAGCTCAGATTAGCTTTTGAAAAATTCTTTAAAAAATCCACGTTTATGGAGCTCAGATTAGCTTTTGAAAAATTCTTTAAAAAATCCACGTTTATGGAGATCAGATTAGCTTTTGAAAAATTCTTTAAAAAATCCACGTTTATGGAGCTCAGGTTAGCTTTTGAAAAATTCTTTAAAAAATCCACGTTTATGGAGCTAAGATTAGCTTTTGAAAAATTCTTTAAAAAATCCACGTTTATGGAGCTCAGATTAGCTTTTGAAAAATTCTTTAAAAAATCCACGTTTATGGACCTCAGATTAGCTTTTGAAAAATTCTTTAAAAAATCCACGTTTATGGAGCTCAGATTAGCTTTTGAAAAATTCTTTAAAAAATCCACGTTTATGGAGCTCAGATTAGCTTTTGAAAAATTCTTTAAAAAATCCACGTTTATGGAGCTCAGGTTAGCTTTTGAAAAATTCTTTAAAAAATCCACGTTTATGGAGCTAAGATTAGCTTTTGAAAAATTCTTTAAAAAATCCACGTTTATGGAGCTCAGATTAGCTTTTGAAAAATTCTTTAAAAAATCCACGTTTATGGAGCTCAGATTAGCTTTTGAAAAATTCTTTAAAAAATCCACGTTTATGGAGCTCAGATTAGCTTTTGAAAAATTCTTTAAAAAATCCACGTTTATGGAGCTCAGATTAGCTTTTGAAAAATTCTTTAAAAAATCCACGTTTATGGAGCTCAGATTAGCTTTTGAAAAATTCTTTAAAAAATCCACGTTTATGGAGCTCAGATTAGCTTTTGAAAAATTCTTTAAAAAATCCACGTTTATGGAGCTCAGATTAGCTTCTGAAAAATTCTTTAAAAAATCCACGTTTATGGAGCTCAGATTAGCTTTTGAAAAATTCTTTAAAAAATCCGCGTTTATGGAGCTCAGATTAGCTTTTGAAAAATTCTTTAAAAAATCCACGTTTATGGAGCTCAGATTAGCTTTTGAAAAATTCTTTAAAAAATCCACGTTTATGGAGCTCAGGTTAGCTTTTGAAAAATTCTTTAAAAAATCCACGTTTATGGAGCTCAGATTAGCTTTTGAAAAATTCTTTAAAAAATCCACGTTTATGGAGCTCAGGTTAGCTTTTGAAAAATTCTTTAAAAAATCCACGTTTATGGAGCTAAGATTAGCTTTTGAAAAATTCTTTAAAAAATCCACGTTTATGGAGCTCAGATTAGCTTTTGAAAAATTCTTTAAAAAATCCACGTTTATGGAGCTCAGATTAGCTTTTGAAAAATTCTTTAAAAAATCCACGTTTATGGAGCTCAGATTAGCTTTTGAAAAATTCTTTAAAAAATCCACGTTCATGGAGCTCAGATTAGCTTTTGAAAAATTCTTTAAAAAATCCACGTTTATGGAGCTCAGATTAGCTTTTGAAAAATTCTTTAAAAAATTCACGTTTATGGAGCTCAGATTAGCTTTAGAAAAATTCTTTAAAAAATCCACGTTTATGGAGCTCAGATTAGCTTTTGAAAAATTCTTTAAAAAATCCACGTTTATGGAGCTCAGATTAGCTTTTGAAAAATTCTTTAAAAATCCACGTTTATGGAGCTCAGATTAGCTTTTGAAAAATTCTTTAAAACATCCACGTTTATGGAGATTAGCTTTTGAAAACTTCTTTAAAAAATCCACGTTTATGGAGATTAGCTTTTGAAAAATTCTTTAAAACATCCACGTTTATGGAGATTAGCTTTTGAAAACTTCTTTAAAAAATCCACGTTTATGGAGATTAGCTTTTGAAAAATTCTTTAAAAAATCCACGTTTATGGAGATTAGCTTTTGAAAAATACTTTAAAAAATCCACGTTTATGGAGATTATCTTTTGAAAAACTCGTTAAAAAATCCACGTTTATGGAGCTCAGATTAGCTTTTGAAAAATTCTTAAAAAAATCCACGTTTATGGAGCTCAGATTAGCTTTTGAAAAATTCTTAAAAAAATCCACGTTTATGGAGATTAGCTTTTGAAAAATTCTTTAAAAAATCCACGTTAATGGAGATAAGCTTTTGAAAAAATCTTTAATAAATCCACGTTTATGGAGCTCAGATTAGCTTTTGAAAAATTCTTTAAAAATCCAATTTTATTGGGCTCAGCATAGCCTTTGAAATATTCTATAAAAAATTGGGCTGAGGAAAGCCTTCTAACAATTCTTCAAAAAATCCACGTTTATGGAGATTAGCTTTTGAAAAATTCTTTAAAACATTTACGTTTAACGAGCTCAGCATAGCCTTTAAATTTTAAAAAAAAAAACCCACGTTTATCGGGCTCTGATTTTTTTTTCAAATCCACGTTTATCGGGCTCAGCATAGCCTTTAAAATTGTTAAAAACACACTTAAAATCCATCTTATATGAAACCCACTCTTATATCCAAAGACTTGTGATTTCAATCAAGAAGCAAAAGGATGCTTTACTTAGCATCATTGCTTCATGTGATTGTTACGGCTGCTAGATATGATGCAAGTGCAAGTAAATATTGTAGCCCTTGTCGTTGGCTGTGGGGGTAAGTAGTACAAAAATATATTACTGATGCTGATGATGGTTGATTGTTTAGTTGAGCTCGCTCATGCAGTGTACAGAACTTACAAAATACTTGTGTAATGATTTTATGAGTGGCTGCTTCTTCAGAACAACTTAAAAGTAATTGCACTTAAGAATTATTATCACTACTCTTAACCACTGCTCGTCTGTACTCCTCTCTCTATCCTACTTTTCTTCTTCGCCTTTCGAAACTCTTCATGGTGGTGATGGTGTAGCTACCCTAATTCCTTTCGATTTATTTCGAACACTTTTGATTTTTCACTTTAACTTTAAGCTGCTTTATGGCAATAGTTGTTGTTGTTGCAGTTGTTGTTGTTGTATTGCTCCACACATACTAAGGTTACGTTCAGTTTATATTGTATTGCTAGTTCGATGTCTGTCATGCACCTTCTTCTTAATATGCCAAGGTTTCAGAGAGCGAGATAGAGAGGGCGTTATTGGCTTCGTAGGAAGGGGCCCAGCACAAAAGAAGTGAATTATAGAGTCAATAATTGCAGCAATTGTTGTGCCACTGGAATGGGAACAAAGTAGAATGAGCAAAAGAAAAAACAACAAAAACAAAATGAAAACAATTGTTAAACTTAATTGATTTCGTTCAATGCCTTGATAAGCTCACTGAAGATGAAAAAAACCTGGAGAAAAAGAAAATATTGCAGTAGTACGAAATATGCAATTACCTGTGAAGAGGATTACTTAAACGATAAAGTAAATGATTTGATGCATTTTCAGTTAGTTGATGTTTAGTGCCGAGCTTCATAAACGTGGATTATTTAATGAATTTTCCAAAACATAATCTGAACACGGATGTTTAAAGAAATTTTCAAAAGCTAATCTGAGCTCCATAAAAGTGGATTTTTTAAGGAACTTTTCAAAGGCTATGCCGAGCTTCATAAACGTGGAATTTTTAAAGTATTTTTCAAAGTCTATGCCAAGCTCATAAACCTGGATTTTTTAAAAAATTTTCCAAAGGCTATGCTAAGCTCATAAACGTGGAATTTTTAAAGAATTTTTCAAAGGCTATGCCAAGCTCATAAACCTGGATTTTTTAAAAAATTTTCCAAAGGCTATGCTAAGCTCATAAACGTGGAATTTTTAAAGAATTTTTCGAAAGCTAATCTGAGCTCCATAAACATAGATTTTTTAAAATAATTTTTCAAAAGCTAATCTGAGCTCCATAAACTTGGATTTTTTAAAGAATTTTTCAAAGGCCATACCAAGCTTCATAAACGTGGATTTTTAAAGAATTTTTTCACAGGCTGTGCCAAGCTTCATAAACGTGAACTTTTTAATGAATTTTTCAAAAGCTAATCTGAGCTCCATAAACGTGGATTTTTAAAAAAAATTTCAAAAGCTAATCTGAGATTCATAAGCGTGGATTTTTTAAAGAATTTTTCAAAAGCTTATCTGAGCTCCAGAAACATGGATTTTTTTAAAGAATTTTTTAAAAGCTAATTTGAGCTTCATAAACGTGGATTATTTAAAGAATTTTTCAAAAGCTGATTTGAGCTTCATAAACGTGGATTATTTAAAGAATTTTTCAAAAGCTAATCTGAGCTCCATTAACTTGGATTTTTTAAAGAATTTCTCAAAAGCTAATCTTAGCTCCATAAACGTGGATGTTTTAAAGAATTTTTCAAAAGCTAATCTAAGCTCTATAAACGTGGATTTTTTAACGAATTTTTCAATTCAAATCCCTTACATATTCTGCATCCAATTGACGTTTACACTGCATTACCCCAATCCAACCACATCACCGGCCGCAGCTTCGTAATTTGCCAGAGTTTATTGTCTTGCGGCACACTTGGTTGCACCATCAAAATTCATACAACTCACACATAGACAAATGCCAACACTAATCACTTTCTTCGCTTGGATTATTTACAATTAGCTCGAAGGCATGACAAACAAATTGAACTTTTCTGAACTTGAATGTCAAAATACAAGTTGCCAAAACATAAATATAACAGATCCGAAAACTAGAACACTTAGTAGTAGCAGTGAACTGAATTCGTATTTTGTTTTGCAGAGCAAAGAAAACAACTGAGAATAAAAACAAAAGGCATTGCATCATCCAACGTTCTCCTCCTCCGATCTCCTGTTTTGAATATGATAGTTAAAGATGGAAGGTAACGCAATAGCTTTGAAGAAATAGGCAAATAAAAAATAAAAAAATGTCCTTGACATAAAAAATTGTTAAATGTTGTTTAAAAGAGTTGTAGCCATAAAATATAGGTTATAAGGCAGGTTTATTGTTTTTGGCAATTTCCGAAAACCAGTACCAACAACCCCATTAGATCGAGTAAAGTATAGTTTCTTCTAAGAACAGCCTCATTATGGTTATCTTCAAGACTGAATTAGAATTATTAATTAGCAGGAATGATTCCCATAGATCTACAGGCAAGAAGCCTTATGGGATACATCACGCCCAATCACCAATCTGAACTATAAAAATTCATAATATGCAGATGTTTTTGAAGCTGACGTAGCCCTTGGTATATTTTGGAAAATTGATGCTTTAAGCTCTATACATACATATATTAATCTTGGAAAGTTGTCTGCCTGACTGGTGCTAACGAAAACTTTTGAACGGGTCAACGGTCACTTCTTCACATAAGTTCGAAATGTTTGTGAGGGTCGCCAAATCGGACGTTGTGCCAGAAAAAAATAAAGCCGTGCGTGAACGGATAATGCAAGATCGACATGTTATATACAGTGAGATAGAGGTACCCTTAGGCATTTCTTCCACCAACTAACATTTGAAATTGCATGAACACCTGTCCGCAAACATGGATTTTTCTCGCTAGATACAAAGTTGGTCAATCACTCAAAAAAAGCTCTTGTGGATTGGTGCAACGAACTTGGGAATAAAAACAATCGCGCTGCCTCAAACGACAGTATAAGATCTTCACAGACGACGAATCCTAGATCTATGCTTATGAGCCCAAAACAAAACAGGAGTCGACCGTTTGGGTCTTCGAAAGCGAGCCAAATCCAACAAAAGTTGTTCATTGAAGAAAACCTTAGAAGCAAACGATCGCCTGTTTTTTGGCAAAACTGACCCTGTGGCGACTATACGGCTTGAAAAATGTAGGACGGTTAATTCTGAGTGTTACACTAAAATTTGTTTGCCTGAAGTCTCCTGAGAAATTCGAAAAACGAACAAGAGAAGACGAGTTGTTCTGCATCATGACAATGCGATCCAATGACTTCGATTGATTCCAGCACATCAAGAAAAAGAGCAGTGGTCAGCGATTTTCTTCGCAAGATGATGCTGTAAAAGCGTTCAAAAATCATGTTTTGGAAGTGTCTCAATCCAGCCACTGTAATCAACCCAACACATGGACTTACGTCAAACTGTCCTGAGTACGCTTAGGCTAAAAATTGTCAAACTTTCCAAAAACAGTGTCAAATGACGCCTGGCGACGCTACCAGAAGGTTTCCTAGTGCTCCTCGTACATGTGTGGGTATGACAGTCGTCGGATCCTATTGTTGATATGTGGTAGGTTAAATACCTACAAAGCTGACACAGTACAAATTTTCTATCTGAATTTGAAAGTAAAGGCCGCTAAACCTTCTATCACACTCTTCATGACGGCGGCTGAAATAAGGTTCAACCTGAACATATTTGTCAATGGTGTCCTGATACCGACCATTGAATACTCCAAGATGTTGAATGTTACGTTCGATAGCTTCTTTAAGTTGTGCGCGCAAGCTACTACTAATTGTGACAAGATCATTAGTAGGAACAAGGTAATCAAGTCGATGGCTGTCAGCACTTGGAGTAACCTTGTTTATTGCTTATAAAGCAATAGACCAGTCTGTTGAAAGCTATGCAAATGTTAGCGCTACGCTGTGGAAGAATATTCAAACCTGCCAGAATTAAAACCTGATAACGGCAACAGGGTACCTGCTGATCGTACCAGTAAACAATATTCATGAGGAAGTGACAGTTTTATCAGTGCATCAGCACTACAAGATGTTGTCGAGACAGTACATGCAGTTGCATTGGCAGTTCAAACGTATGGTGTGAATGCCGTACTCTTAGACCCCCCATCAATTGCAGGAGAAGAACACCAGCTGCCAAGGCGGTTTTAGCCCAAAATTGTTTTAAAAATTTAACCGAAGGTAGTCCCTTTAATTCTGATTAAATTTTTTTTTTCATCGCCAGGGCCCAAATGCTTTAATAGAACCAGCGGTTGGTACGATAACTATCAAAACTATATACCGTTCCATGACGAGCTATGTCGGTCTATTTATTCAGGAACATTTGAGGTTTACGCAGTCACACAATTTCTCCATCAAAAATCGCCACATGGTTCCATGTTTTAATATGGGCCCTATAAAACGGTCCCCCCAGGTTTTCGGTAGTTTCTGAGTTTTAACTATTTTGGCTGAACTAGGAATTTGACATCTGAGGTTCCCAGTGGTTACAAATCTTCTCCACTAAAAATTGTCAACATAGGTCCATGTTTCGGTATAGCCCCCACATAACGGTACCACCCGATTTAGGTTTTTTAATACTTTAGCCACAGTTTTTGACCAAACTACCTGTTATTTGACATTTGAGGTTCCCAGTAGTCTCAAAACTTCTATACCGAAAGGTTTCAACATAGGTTCATGTTATGGTATAATCCCCATATAATGGTAGCGGTCACAAAAATTCTTCACGATAAATTCCCCATATAAAGGTATCTCCCGGTTTAACGTATTGCGTGAATTTTAGCGAGATTTTACAGAACGGCCTATTATATTACATTTTAAACATAGGTTCATATTTTGCTATAGCCCCGATTTTCGGTATTCCACGAATTTTAGCAACATTTTTTCCGAAATAGCGGAGAAGAACATTTGACATTTGAGATTCCCAGTGGTCGCAAAACTTATTCGTTTTAAACATAGATCCATATTTTGTTATAGCCCCGATTTTCGGTATTCCGAGAATTTTAGCAAAATTTTTTCCCAAATAGCGGTTATTTGACATTTGAGATTCCCAGTGGTCGCAAAACTGAAATTGGAGAAAGGAAAGGCAGCCACGGCAGCCTTGAGCACGGATGCTAAGGTGCAAACTACTGTGGGACAGAGTTGCTCACGGTCTCGCCGAACGTTCTATATATTTTTTAGTTTATCTGTTCGTTGTTTATTTAGGTCCAGAACTGCTATGATTTTTTTTTTGCATAGCCATAATTGTGACGCCGTAAGCAGAGGATATTGTGACGTAGGAGCTTAGGAGTTCTAACAATTTGCTCAGTTTTAAAGAACCAGTAACAACATATTATGGGTAAAGTTCTGTTCCCGCCCAGAAATGTCGACGATAAACAACTGCACTGTAAAGACTGGGAAGTGAACGCGTGTGATAAAATAAAACAAGTAAGAACGGCGTTAAGTTCAGCTGGGCCGAACCAACGAAGACTAAATACCAAATTTCAGCCATTTCGGTGGAATATTGAAGCCACAACCTTCAAAATACCGAAAATCGGGAGCTACCGTTCTATGGGGGCTATATTAAAGCGTGGAGATATACCTCCAAATTTCAGGTGGTAAGTTTAATACCCGCAACGAAGACTAAATACCGAAGAAGACTAAATATTTCAGCCATTTCGTTGGAATATTGAGGCCATATCCTTCAAAATACCGAAAATTGAGAGGTACCGCTCTATGGGGGCTACCGACAAATTTCAGGTGGTAAGTTTTATACCCCCAACGAAGACTAAATACCAAATTTCATTTCGGTGGTATATTGAGGCCATAACCTTCAAAATACCGACAATTGAGAGGTTTTTGCCTCCACAACCTTCGAAAAACCGAAAATCGGGAGGAACCATGCTATGGAGTCTATATGTAGGCGTAGACCTGTGCCGAAAAATTTCTGGAGGAAAGTCTTAAAATCCATCTTATATGAAACCCACTCTTATATCCAAAGACTTGTGATTTCAATCAAGAAGCAAAAGGATGCTTTACTTAGCATCATTGCTTCATGTGATTGTTACGGCTGCTAGATATGATGCAAGTGCAAGTAAATATTGTAGCCCTTGTCGTTGGCTGTGGGGGTAAGTAGTACAAAAATATATTACTGATGCTGATGATGGTTGATTGTTTAGTTGAGCTCGCTCATGCAGTGTACAGAACTTACAAAATACTTGTGTAATGATTTTATGAGTGGCTGCTTCTTCAGAACAACTTAAAAGTAATTGCACTTAAGAATTATTATCACTACTCTTAACCACTGCTCGTCTGTACTCCTCTCTCTATCCTACTTTTCTTCTTCGCCTTTCGAAACTCTTCATGGTGGTGATGGTGTAGCTACCCTAATTCCTTTCGATTTATTTCGAACACTTTTGATTTTTCACTTTAACTTTAAGCTGCTTTATGGCAATAGTTGTTGTTGTTGCAGTTGTTGTTGTTGTATTGCTCCACACATACTAAGGTTACGTTCAGTTTATATTGTATTGCTAGTTCGATGTCTGTCATGCACCTTCTTCTTAATATGCCAAGGTTTCAGAGAGCGAGATAGAGAGGGCGTTATTGGCTTCGTAGGAAGGGGCCCAGCACAAAAGAAGTGAATTATAGAGTCAATAATTGCAGCAATTGTTGTGCCACTGGAATGGGAACAAAGTAGAATGAGCAAAAGAAAAAACAACAAAAACAAAATGAAAACAATTGTTAAACTTAATTGATTTCGTTCAATGCCTTGATAAGCTCACTGAAGATGAAAAAAACCTGGAGAAAAAGAAAATATTGCAGTAGTACGAAATATGCAATTACCTGTGAAGAGGATTACTTAAACGATAAAGTAAATGATTTGATGCATTTTCAGTTAGTTGATGTTTAGTGCCGAGCTTCATAAACGTGGATTATTTAATGAATTTTCCAAAACATAATCTGAACACGGATGTTTAAAGAAATTTTCAAAAGCTAATCTGAGCTCCATAAAAGTGGATTTTTTAAGGAACTTTTCAAAGGCTATGCCGAGCTTCATAAACGTGGAATTTTTAAAGTATTTTTCAAAGTCTATGCCAAGCTCATAAACCTGGATTTTTTAAAAAATTTTCCAAAGGCTATGCTAAGCTCATAAACGTGGAATTTTTAAAGAATTTTTCAAAGGCTATGCCAAGCTCATAAACCTGGATTTTTTAAAAAATTTTCCAAAGGCTATGCTAAGCTCATAAACGTGGAATTTTTAAAGAATTTTTCGAAAGCTAATCTGAGCTCCATAAACATAGATTTTTTAAAATAATTTTTCAAAAGCTAATCTGAGCTCCATAAACTTGGATTTTTTAAAGAATTTTTCAAAGGCCATACCAAGCTTCATAAACGTGGATTTTTAAAGAATTTTTTCACAGGCTGTGCCAAGCTTCATAAACGTGAACTTTTTAATGAATTTTTCAAAAGCTAATCTGAGCTCCATAAACGTGGATTTTTAAAAAAAATTTCAAAAGCTAATCTGAGATTCATAAGCGTGGATTTTTTAAAGAATTTTTCAAAAGCTTATCTGAGCTCCAGAAACATGGATTTTTTTAAAGAATTTTTTAAAAGCTAATTTGAGCTTCATAAACGTGGATTATTTAAAGAATTTTTCAAAAGCTGATTTGAGCTTCATAAACGTGGATTATTTAAAGAATTTTTCAAAAGCTAATCTGAGCTCCATTAACTTGGATTTTTTAAAGAATTTCTCAAAAGCTAATCTTAGCTCCATAAACGTGGATGTTTTAAAGAATTTTTCAAAAGCTAATCTAAGCTCTATAAACGTGGATTTTTTAACGAATTTTTCAATTCAAATCCCTTACATATTCTGCATCCAATTGACGTTTACACTGCATTACCCCAATCCAACCACATCACCGGCCGCAGCTTCGTAATTTGCCAGAGTTTATTGTCTTGCGGCACACTTGGTTGCACCATCAAAATTCATACAACTCACACATAGACAAATGCCAACACTAATCACTTTCTTCGCTTGGATTATTTACAATTAGCTCGAAGGCATGACAAACAAATTGAACTTTTCTGAACTTGAATGTCAAAATACAAGTTGCCAAAACATAAATATAACAGATCCGAAAACTAGAACACTTAGTAGTAGCAGTGAACTGAATTCGTATTTTGTTTTGCAGAGCAAAGAAAACAACTGAGAATAAAAACAAAAGGCATTGCATCATCCAACGTTCTCCTCCTCCGATCTCCTGTTTTGAATATGATAGTTAAAGATGGAAGGTAACGCAATAGCTTTGAAGAAATAGGCAAATAAAAAATAAAAAAATGTCCTTGACATAAAAAATTGTTAAATGTTGTTTAAAAGAGTTGTAGCCATAAAATATAGGTTATAAGGCAGGTTTATTGTTTTTGGCAATTTCCGAAAACCAGTACCAACAACCCCATTAGATCGAGTAAAGTATAGTTTCTTCTAAGAACAGCCTCATTATGGTTATCTTCAAGACTGAATTAGAATTATTAATTAGCAGGAATGATTCCCATAGATCTACAGGCAAGAAGCCTTATGGGATACATCACGCCCAATCACCAATCTGAACTATAAAAATTCATAATATGCAGATGTTTTTGAAGCTGACGTAGCCCTTGGTATATTTTGGAAAATTGATGCTTTAAGCTCTATACATACATATATTAATCTTGGAAAGTTGTCTGCCTGACTGGTGCTAACGAAAACTTTTGAACGGGTCAACGGTCACTTCTTCACATAAGTTCGAAATGTTTGTGAGGGTCGCCAAATCGGACGTTGTGCCAGAAAAAAATAAAGCCGTGCGTGAACGGATAATGCAAGATCGACATGTTATATACAGTGAGATAGAGGTACCCTTAGGCATTTCTTCCACCAACTAACATTTGAAATTGCATGAACACCTGTCCGCAAACATGGATTTTTCTCGCTAGATACAAAGTTGGTCAATCACTCAAAAAAAGCTCTTGTGGATTGGTGCAACGAACTTGGGAATAAAAACAATCGCGCTGCCTCAAACGACAGTATAAGATCTTCACAGACGACGAATCCTAGATCTATGCTTATGAGCCCAAAACAAAACAGGAGTCGACCGTTTGGGTCTTCGAAAGCGAGCCAAATCCAACAAAAGTTGTTCATTGAAGAAAACCTTAGAAGCAAACGATCGCCTGTTTTTTGGCAAAACTGACCCTGTGGCGACTATACGGCTTGAAAAATGTAGGACGGTTAATTCTGAGTGTTACACTAAAATTTGTTTGCCTGAAGTCTCCTGAGAAATTCGAAAAACGAACAAGAGAAGACGAGTTGTTCTGCATCATGACAATGCGATCCAATGACTTCGATTGATTCCAGCACATCAAGAAAAAGAGCAGTGGTCAGCGATTTTCTTCGCAAGATGATGCTGTAAAAGCGTTCAAAAATCATGTTTTGGAAGTGTCTCAATCCAGCCACTGTAATCAACCCAACACATGGACTTACGTCAAACTGTCCTGAGTACGCTTAGGCTAAAAATTGTCAAACTTTCCAAAAACAGTGTCAAATGACGCCTGGCGACGCTACCAGAAGGTTTCCTAGTGCTCCTCGTACATGTGTGGGTATGACAGTCGTCGGATCCTATTGTTGATATGTGGTAGGTTAAATACCTACAAAGCTGACACAGTACAAATTTTCTATCTGAATTTGAAAGTAAAGGCCGCTAAACCTTCTATCACACTCTTCATGACGGCGGCTGAAATAAGGTTCAACCTGAACATATTTGTCAATGGTGTCCTGATACCGACCATTGAATACTCCAAGATGTTGAATGTTACGTTCGATAGCTTCTTTAAGTTGTGCGCGCAAGCTACTACTAATTGTGACAAGATCATTAGTAGGAACAAGGTAATCAAGTCGATGGCTGTCAGCACTTGGAGTAACCTTGTTTATTGCTTATAAAGCAATAGACCAGTCTGTTGAAAGCTATGCAAATGTTAGCGCTACGCTGTGGAAGAATATTCAAACCTGCCAGAATTAAAACCTGATAACGGCAACAGGGTACCTGCTGATCGTACCAGTAAACAATATTCATGAGGAAGTGACAGTTTTATCAGTGCATCAGCACTACAAGATGTTGTCGAGACAGTACATGCAGTTGCATTGGCAGTTCAAACGTATGGTGTGAATGCCGTACTCTTAGACCCCCCATCAATTGCAGGAGAAGAACACCAGCTGCCAAGGCGGTTTTAGCCCAAAATTGTTTTAAAAATTTAACCGAAGGTAGTCCCTTTAATTCTGATTAAATTTTTTTTTTCATCGCCAGGGCCCAAATGCTTTAATAGAACCAGCGGTTGGTACGATAACTATCAAAACTATATACCGTTCCATGACGAGCTATGTCGGTCTATTTATTCAGGAACATTTGAGGTTTACGCAGTCACACAATTTCTCCATCAAAAATCGCCACATGGTTCCATGTTTTAATATGGGCCCTATAAAACGGTCCCCCCAGGTTTTCGGTAGTTTCTGAGTTTTAACTATTTTGGCTGAACTAGGAATTTGACATCTGAGGTTCCCAGTGGTTACAAATCTTCTCCACTAAAAATTGTCAACATAGGTCCATGTTTCGGTATAGCCCCCACATAACGGTACCACCCGATTTAGGTTTTTTAATACTTTAGCCACAGTTTTTGACCAAACTACCTGTTATTTGACATTTGAGGTTCCCAGTAGTCTCAAAACTTCTATACCGAAAGGTTTCAACATAGGTTCATGTTATGGTATAATCCCCATATAATGGTAGCGGTCACAAAAATTCTTCACGATAAATTCCCCATATAAAGGTATCTCCCGGTTTAACGTATTGCGTGAATTTTAGCGAGATTTTACAGAACGGCCTATTATATTACATTTTAAACATAGGTTCATATTTTGCTATAGCCCCGATTTTCGGTATTCCACGAATTTTAGCAACATTTTTTCCGAAATAGCGGAGAAGAACATTTGACATTTGAGATTCCCAGTGGTCGCAAAACTTATTCGTTTTAAACATAGATCCATATTTTGTTATAGCCCCGATTTTCGGTATTCCGAGAATTTTAGCAAAATTTTTTCCCAAATAGCGGTTATTTGACATTTGAGATTCCCAGTGGTCGCAAAACTGAAATTGGAGAAAGGAAAGGCAGCCACGGCAGCCTTGAGCACGGATGCTAAGGTGCAAACTACTGTGGGACAGAGTTGCTCACGGTCTCGCCGAACGTTCTATATATTTTTTAGTTTATCTGTTCGTTGTTTATTTAGGTCCAGAACTGCTATGATTTTTTTTTTTGCATAGCCATAATTGTGACGCCGTAAGCAGAGGATATTGTGACGTAGGAGCTTAGGAGTTCTAACAATTTGCTCAGTTTTAAAGAACCAGTAACAACATATTATGGGTAAAGTTCTGTTCCCGCCCAGAAATGTCGACGATAAACAACTGCACTGTAAAGACTGGGAAGTGAACGCGTGTGATAAAATAAAACAAGTAAGAACGGCGTTAAGTTCAGCTGGGCCGAACCAACGAAGACTAAATACCAAATTTCAGCCATTTCGGTGGAATATTGAAGCCACAACCTTCAAAATACCGAAAATCGGGAGCTACCGTTCTATGGGGGCTATATTAAAGCGTGGAGATATACCTCCAAATTTCAGGTGGTAAGTTTAATACCCGCAACGAAGACTAAATACCGAAGAAGACTAAATATTTCAGCCATTTCGTTGGAATATTGAGGCCATATCCTTCAAAATACCGAAAATTGAGAGGTACCGCTCTATGGGGGCTACCGACAAATTTCAGGTGGTAAGTTTTATACCCCCAACGAAGACTAAATACCAAATTTCATTTCGGTGGTATATTGAGGCCATAACCTTCAAAATACCGACAATTGAGAGGTTTTTGCCTCCACAACCTTCGAAAAACCGAAAATCGGGAGGAACCATGCTATGGAGTCTATATGTAGGCGTAGACCTGTGCCGAAAAATTTCTGGAGGAAAGTTTTATACAACCAACGAAGACTTAATACCAAATTTCAGCCATTTCGGTGGAATATTGAAGCCACAACCTTCAAAATACTGAAAATCGGGAGGTACCGTTCTATGGGCTATATGAAGGCGTACACCTATACCGTTAATTGTTTTGTCGTTAATTGTTTTGGAATTTGCCTCTAATTTCTCTTCCATGCCCTTAGCAATTTTTTTCGAGTTCTCTTCTAACTCCTCTTTTAAGCTTCTTGAATTTTCTTCAAACATCCTAGAATTTTCTGCTTTCATTTCCATCATAAGTCTGGAAGTTTCTTCGTTCTTCTTATTTATTTCCATCGAACTTCCTTCTATTTTCCTAATTTCCACCATCATCACAGCCAACCTTGCTTTCAACTCCTCACCACTGACAGCTACGCCGAGACTTCCTTACTGATGAATTGGCTCCATTCCGATAACTCGACTTCATCCTTACTGTCGAACTCATATGCGTCGATATCCATTCCACGGCGCTCGAACTCTTCCAACAGGCGTTTTTGTAGTTCAGTCTTGTTGCCTGTAGATGACAACTCCAATTTACTGAGCTCCTTCTTTAAGTCTTCCATTCGCAGTTCCGTAAACTTTATTGTAGGATTATCGTAATCCCACTTCTGACACCACTTGTTACGGAATTAGATTTAACTAATCTCCGTGTAAACGTTGTTTTATTCCCCAGTAAGGTTTGTACCAAATAAAACTGGGTTCGTCTTAGATTACGATTCTACAACGCTTTATTTAATTTATTACACTTATTCGAAACCGACTTTAATTACTAAGCACACAGCTTATCTCTAGTTAGCACGCAGCTTCTTCTTTGACCAACTGTTCTGTTTGAAGTCTAAAACACAACTAATTCGCCATTTCGTAGGCTGATCCCACCTGTATTTATCCCAAAATCTCCTTGTTCGGGAATTATCCAGAAAACATCTGGTAACCCCCAGAATATGTTCAACGAACAAATTTTATATCTGGATCACGAATGCCACTACCAAGTGTTTCAATTTTTATGCGGTCCACCAATGGATGTGTCTCTTGTATATGCCAACTACGCCAACCGGTCTACGTCAGTCGCAAAATCTTGTCAGATCACATTTCGCTTCTGGACTCTTCCCCTCAGTTCCATTCGGTAGATCTCTTGATTATGTTCGCTACCGTACTTACGTTCGAGTGCTGCAATAATATCTCCATAGTTGTTCCGCAGCAGCACCGCCCTGCAATGCCATAAGTAGTGATACAGCCTTGTCGTTGTCGTTCCAAGAATCTCTAGCAGCCACTGTCTCGAACTGTAATTTGAATACATTGAAGGAGGTAGAGCCGTCGAACATAGGAGGCTTGATTTGTAACGTGTTATGAATGGCTCTCACAGGACCGCCTTTGATTTCAAGTTCCGACATCTTCTTTTCTATGCCCAGTGAGAAATATTTAGCTATAGACCTTGAACATTTTTATAAAAACCCTTGATTATACACTTTGATGAAAAGCCTTTGCAATATTCTTAAGAGCCCAACGTAGTCCACCAAAGATTTCCCTTTGTTATGAGCTTTACATAGTTTATTCGTATTTGTCCGTTTACTACCAAACTTTTTATTGAATGTTGTTTAATAATGGTCTTTATATTTTGTCTCTGTGGACGTGACCGTTATATCATTTGTCACGTTAATAGTAATAATTAGAATTCCTGCTGTTTGTTTTCTTTTTTCTGATATACATTGACAGGTAGGGATTATTGTGACAAATGAAATGTTATGAAATTATTTTCATCAAAGACCAAAATATAACCTGAAGGCTGTAAATAAAAATGGGAACTACCTCTTGGACTGTGGTTTTATGGATACAAACAAGTAAAAAAGTATCAGTCAACTTTCAGCTTGTGTGGATTGAAACAGTTTTTCCCAAAAAACTTATGAACCCACAAAAATATGGATTTTGATTAAAGCTCAAAAGTTTTGCGGGGGAGGTACCTCAAGGATTGGACTGACATAGTCCATTTTGGAAGTGGGTTTTATTTTGCGCCCACCTGCAATTTTTGCTCATCGCCATATACTTCAGAGCTTTTGGACCATTATATCACGAAGCATGTACTAGCCTACGAAAAACATAATATCGCTGTAAACAGGGTCACTAGGAGTACCTTCGGTAAAAATTTCTGGAGGATCCTCGAACAGACCGCACAGATCCGCACAAAATCTTAAACATTTGTTTGGGTGATACCCTAAGGATTGAACCGATAGGCCCCACTTGTGAACATAAACTACTAAGTTTGGACAAATTTTTCGAGATCCAAAGTTTTGACCAAACCGATTACTCCGTTTATGAGATATCGCGCGTACCATTTTAGCGAATATTTTCGAACTTTTGTGGAGGAGGTACCGGAAGAAGTGGACCTATAAGCATCACCTACGAATTTCATCTAATATTCAAAGAAATATTACGATATGCAAAGTGTGGACTAACGTGGTATTCGTCTCGAGAGTTGTCGTGGGCGTGGCTGGTGGTAAAATTCGAAGGTAGTGCTTGCTGGCAGCAACGGTTTTTGTACAGCTTTCGAGTTATTCTCTCAATAAGTGTGGAATTGCCACTCGAAAAACGTGTACCATTGTAATAGGGGCCTTGAGTGCAACCGGTTACAAGAGAAATCAAAACGATTCAGGAAGAGGTCCTAAACTGCACTTTTCCGAAATTTTGTGCGGGAAGTACCCGAAGGAGTTGACATATATGGTACATATTCTATCCGGATCTATGTCTCGTAGAAATATTACGATGTGCAAAGTATGAATCAAATCGGTTACATCCTTCGAGAGTTATCATGCGTACAATTATAGCGGAAAGTTTCGAACTTTTGTGGGGGACGTACCCGAAGGAGTAGACCGATATGTCCCATCATAGAACTTATTTCAATTTTTAGCGGCCTCCACTACACATGGCGACTTAGCCGGTTTAGAGCCATTTCCTCAGGAATTATGGACATGCCCCTTAAAAAACTTGTACCATCTTAAAGGGGGTGACGAATACAAGTTGTTACAAGAAGAGGGCAGGTCCTAAACTGAACTTTTCCGAAATTTTGTGTGGAAGGCACCCGAAGAAGTGGACTGATTGAATCCATATTAGAACCTTATTTATGTCTGGTAGAAATGTCATGATGTGCAAAGTATGTACCAAAGTATGTATGTACCTTCAAGAGTTATCGTGCGCAAAAATTTTACGAACTTTTATGGGGGTGGTACCGGAAGGAGTGGACCGATATAGCGCATCTTCGAAGTTAAACTAAGCATGGACAAAATATTACGGATGCCAAATTTTGGCCCGAATCGGATGAACCGTTCGAGATTTATCGTGCGCTCCAGCCACCAACTCCAAATTGTCTGAAACAGATTTCGACCAAACATACTTGGGGTCTAAAACCGTTATTTCGGTGAGGCATGACCATCTCAGAAGGGATAAGGGAGACTTGACTCATATGAAAAAGCAACCAGAAAAGCTTATGTTTGATGAAGAAATAACAACAACAATAATCTCACATTCCAAAGCGCCTTCAACACGACTGTACACATTCATTCACAACTTGCGCTTAATGCCACAAATCATTGTCTGACAGCAATTCTGTCTATCAGTTCAATTATGGTCACTTTATTCTGTCATATATTTGTCATGGTTTATGTTTTGATGTTCTATATTTACTGTATGTTCGTTCCTTCATCTTATTTGACACAAGTTCAACATAAATTATAGTCTGTTGCTTCCTAGAATTCCGCATTGCTGATTTTCTATTCCAACTGAATATAAGTCAGCAACATTTATCAAATAGGAGGTTGTATTTATTGTCTATCTCGAAAAAAAAACATGGCATAGAACGCGTACATAATGCTGCAGCATTATTCCAGTTTGACATTGATGGAAAATTTGAGAACTTAGAAAAGGATAACAAATAAAATAGGTCACCACGGTTGGTAACGTGGTGACCGGTTAATACCCTACTGCTTTTTACACAAACGGTTAACAAATTGAGAAACGAAAAATTAAAAACGGCATGACTTAATGTGAATCGAAATATTCCTTTTTTTACTTCAATATTTAGGTTTCCAGAAAGGTATTCCAAAAAATGTAAGAAGTGGTAGCAGCAATTACAGACTATATAAAACGTTGATTCGTTTGTCATTGCGCTGATATGTGGAGCGGGATATGATTTAGTAGGCTCCCTTGATTGCACCTGGGCATAGAAAAACAAATAGTATGCCAACATCTACCACAAATGGCTATAGGGTATGGGTACACCAACCATGTTTCTCAACCAAATTCCCAACGTATTTTGTACATTGGCCTAATATAACTTAAGCCACCAAGGACATAACAAAGACATAGACCTACAGAAAAGAAGAAAAGAGAATGACCAAAAAAGAGTGACATAAAATGAAAATTAAGTCACGTTTCTCCAAAGGAAGAAAACGTGGCCAGAGAATTTGTTTGGTTTTATTTTGTTCCTTATGCCCACCACATGATTGGATAGTAGTCTGTATGTATGAGTGTCTGTCTGTACACAAGTTTCTGCATGTGTTATTTCTTTTTTGTCTTTTATAATGTCATGCTGATGTGTTAGTTGTTATTTTGTATCATTTTTTGGAAAGGCTTTGCTCAAAATTTACATGGTCTGATTTTTTGGGACTTTTGTGGTCTATTTTTGTGATCCTTTTCTTATTTTCTTTTCATTGTTTCAATCGTCTTTAATTTGTGGTTACCATTTAAAACGCCTTTACATTTATTATTTGCAGAGGATTTTGTTTTGATTTGGGTTTCTGGCGTAGAAAAGAAAATCAAAACAAAATTCAAGCACATTAAGCAAGTAGAATAATACAACAGACAATCATAGGAACGCATCACGCTGACATTCATGAATATATATGTATGTAGATATATACATATATGCATACGTACATATGCATGAACAAGTAAAATGGTATCAGTCCACTTTGCCCACAGAGATCTACCCTCAACCTATGTGAATTGAAACTTTCATCTACGGACAGATCGAACGTATTTGGGGTACTTTCAGAATGTTGTGGCCCCTTTGGACATTTGAACTTGCAGACAAAAATGTGGAATAGGATAAAAAATAAAAGTGCTGCGGTGGAGGTACTTGAAGGAATGGGCCGATATAGTCCATTATGGAAGTAGATCTTATTTTTGGAGTCATATATTTTATATAGATATCGCGCCCACTAGTTATTTCAGTGGGTCATTGTATAACTTTTCCAGCAGTATACCAAAGAAGGAAGCATGGTCAAAATTTTTACCAAATCGGTTGATTAGTTCGAGAGTTATCGTACTCTCCAGCCACTACATATGGTGTCATAGGGGTTTTTTACACCCTTCGGGCTGTTTTCTCAAGAAATATGGACTTGCCCCTGAAAAAACTTTTACCGTCGCAATTGGGGCAGCGAATGCAAGTTGCTTCAACAGAAATCAAAGTGATTCGAGAGCAGGTCTTAAAGTGAACTTAACCAAAATTTTGTGTGGAAGGTACCCGAAGGAGTGGAAAAATATAGTCCATATTCGAAATCTGTATCTGGTAGATATATTAGGAAGTGTAAAGTATGGACAAAGTATGGTTGGTAGGTACCTGAAGGAGTGGACCAATATGGCTTATCTTCAAACTTAAATTAAGTGTGGACAAAATATTACGTTCGAGAGTTATCTTGAGCTCCAACCACAACACACGGTGTCATAGGGGTTGTTTTGCCCCTTTCAGGCTATTTTCTCACCCTGATTAAACTTGTACCGTGGTAAGGGGCAGTGTAAACAAGTTGTTACAACAAAAATCAACGCGAGAGCAGGACCCTATTCCACGAAACAACTTATCGCTTTTCACTTTGCACTTATCAAAAAGTAGATATTTTGAAAAGTGATATTTTTTTGTTCCACAAAATTACTTTTCAGTTTCACTTTGTACTTAGCAAATTTGACTATTACTGTTCTCTTTCGCAAAGTGGTTGTGCTCTCTTGTCCGCCATCTTGCTAAGTCTCTCCGTTCTCTTGCAAAGTGTGAATGTTATTTGTTCCACAGAACATTTATCATATTTGCATATTCTACTTGGCAACGATAAATAAGACATTTATAAAAATGGGACGCGAGAACAAAAATAAAATGAAACGTGTTTTATTAAAAGTGAGTAAAGAAAACAAAAAAAAAAAAATAAAAATAAAATAAAAAAAATAATATAAAATAAAATAATATAAAATAAAATAAAATAAAATAAAACAAAATAAAATAAATTAATTAAAAATATAATATAATAAAATAAAAATAAAATAAAATAAAATAAAATAAAATAAAATAAAATAAAATAAAATAAAATAAAATAAAATAAAATAAAATAAAATAAAATAAAATAAAATAAAACAAAATAAATTAAATAAAAATAAAATAAAATAAAATAAAATAAAATAACATAAAACAAAATAAAATAAATAAAAATAAAATAAAATAAAATAAAATAAAATAAAATAAAAATAAAATAAAATAACATAAAATAAAATAAAGTAAAATAAAATAAAATAAAAGTAAGATAAAATAAAATTAAATAAATTAAAATAAAAATAAAATAAAATAAAAATCAATATGAAAATAATTTAAAATAAAAATTAAATAAATATAAAATAGAAATAAAAAAGTAAAAAAATAAAATAAAAATAAAATAAAATTAAGTAAAGTAAAGTAACATTAAATAAATTAAAATAATAATAAATTAAAAATAAAATAAAAATGAAATAAAAATAAATAAAATAAAATAAAATAAAATAAAATAAAATAAAATAAAATAAAATAAAATAAAATAAAATAAAATAAAATAAAATAAAATAAAATAAAATAAAATAAAATACAATACAATAAAATAAAATAAAATAAAATAAAATAAAATAAAATAAAATAAAATAGAACTGAATAAACTAAAATAAAATAAAATAGAATTGAATAATCTAAAATAAAATAAAATAAAATAGAATAAAATAAAATAAAATAAAATAAAATAAAATAAAATAAAATAAAATAAAATAAAATAAAATAAAATAAAATAAAATAAAATAAAATAAAATAAAATAAAATAAAATAAAGTAAAGTAAAATAAAATAAAATAAAATAAAATAAATTAATATAAAATAAAATAAAATAAAATAAAATAAAATAAAATAAAATAAAATAAAATAAAATAAAATAAAATAAAATAAAATAAAATAAAATAAAATAAAATAAAATAAAAGTAAAATAAAATAAAGTAAAATAAAGTAAAATAAAATTAAATAAATTAAAATAAAAATAAAATAAAATAAAAATGAATATGTAAATAATTTAAAATAAAAATTAAATAAAAAATTAAAAAAATAAAATAAAAATTAAATAAAAATAAAATAAAATTAAGTAAAATAAAATTAAATAAATTAAAATAAAAATAAATAAAAATAAAATAAAATAGAATAGAATAAACTAAAATAAAATAGAATAGAATAAAATAAAATAAAATAAAATAAAATAAAATAAAATAAAATAATAAAATAAAATAAAAGTAAAATAAAATAAAGTAAAATAAAGTAAAATAAAATTAAATAAATTAAAATAAAAATAAAATAAAATAAAAATGAATATGTAAATAATTTAAAATAAAAATTAAATAAAAAATTAAAAAAATAAAATAAAAATTAAATAAAAATAAAATAAAATTAAGTAAAATAAAATTAAATAAATTAAAATAAAAATAAATAAAAATAAAATAAAATAGAATAGAATAAACTAAAATAAAATAGAATAGAATAAAATAAAATAAAATAAAATAAAATAAAATAAAATAAAATAAAATAAAATAAAATAAAATAAAATAAAATAAAATAAAATAAAATAAAATAAAATAAAATAAAATAAAATAAAATAAAATAAAATAAAATAAAATAAAATAAAATAAAATAAAAATAAAATAAAAATAAAAATAAAAATAAAAAAATAAAAGTAAAAATAAATTAAAAATAAAATAAAAAACGAAATAAAAATAAAATAAAAATAAAATAAAAAACGAAATAACAATAAAATAAAATAAAATAAAAAAATATTGTTTTTTCAAAATAGTCTGGCTTAATCCCATTGTTGTTGTTTTATTATTTTAAAACAACTAATTTATTAGTGGAAAAAAGTTGGCATTGTTCGCCAAGGGGTAAGGCAGGGAAGACTAGTTTCGATCCACGCCACTGGATCTCATCAGTTCACTTGTTTCTTGTTTGTAGATATTCTCCACCGAAGTTATTTTTCAATAACTTCTTCAACAAGAAACTTTTTATACCCAAACATCAATCGTCAGCTCGAAGTATAAAGGTGAACAAAGAAAAAACTTCAAAAATAAAATAAAATGAAAATAAATTAAATTAGTAAATAAAATAAACATAAAATAGAACTAAAAAAATAAAGTAAAAATTAAATAAAAATAATATCAAAATAAATAAAAATAAAATAAAATTAAAAAAAAATGAAATAAAAATAAAGTAAAAATAAAATAAAAAACTCTGAAACTCCTGTTTTTGTAAATAATTTTTGTTCATTCGTCTGTATTCGTAATAATTTAGGCATCAATAGCTCAGCCCCTAGATGGCATACAGACCTAATTCTTCGTAGACGCATTCCATATATAATTAAGAATTCCTCATTTAAAAATCAGCGCTCTACATTTACTCGCCTTAGCGCAAATCGATCCACAAAATTTAAAAATTCGTGTGAAAAGAATAACAAATTTTACAAAAACAGGGGGTAAGTGATTTGTGGGGTGGTTTGGAGGGTTTTGTTCGGAGGTTGGAAGTTCGGAATGGGGTGGTTTGCAGGGTCTAAGTTCGGGGGGGTGGAAGTTCGGAGGTTGGAAGTTCGGAATGGGGCTGTTCACAGGGTTGGAAGTTCAGAAAGGTGGAAGTTCTGAAGGCGATGGTTCTGAGGGCGGAAGATGGGAAAGGAAGTTCGGAATGGGGCTGTTCACAGGGTTGGAAGTTCAGAAAGGTGGAAGTTCTGAAGGCGATGGTTCTGAGGACGGAAGATGGGAAAGGGAACTTCATTACCGGGTTTTTTCAATATTTCCGAAAAACATTTCCCTTCGTAACGTTTTAAAAACTTTACTTATTTTAACAATGTACATTAGCAAATTTTAGGCAAACTTATCAAAATTTGGTCTGCAAAAACAAAAATCTAAGTTTTCTGTGGAACGAAAGAGCACATTTTTTTTTTGCAAAATCTTAGCAAAATGCACTTTGTAGTTACAACTTTTCACTTAGCAGAAGAGGACGTTTGTGGAACAGAAATAAAAACAAGTAAAAAAGCATTAAGTTCGGCCGGGCCGAACTTTTCATACCCTCCACCATAAAATATTCTGAACTAAAATGGAATAATTAGTTTTCATTCCTGTTCCCAACTTTAAGTGGGTACGTTAAAATGTCAGATAATGTACATAAAATGCTTCATTCGGGAGACCCTTTTTTATGGTGCCTATATCTAACTATGTATGTTGACATTTTTTGGTGGGCTAGAAATTGGGAGGTACCGTTATATAGGTGTTATAATAAAACATGGGCCTATGTTGACAGTTTTTGAGCCTTTAATGTCAAATAACTCCTAATTCGGTTTAAACATTTTAGCTAGGATCCTCAAAATACCGAAAATCGGTAATATTATAACTAATTCGGTCTAGAAATGTGACTTAAAACGTCAAAATACCTGAAATCGGGCGGTAACGTTATATGGGGGCTATTCCAAAACATGGACCTACGTCCACTAGTTATATAAGTTTATTGATACTTAAGAACCCAAAATGTCAAATTATAGCTAAATCGGTCTGAAAATGTAACTAAAAACGTCAAAATACCATTAATCAGCGGGCACCGTTATATGGGGGCTATACCAAAACGTGGACCTATGTCCACAAGTTTTATTATATAAGTTAACTGACATTTAAGAACCCTAAATGTCAAATTATAGCTACATCGGTCTGAAAATGTAGCTAAAAACGTCAAAATACCGTAAATCGGGGGTACCGTTCTATGGGGGCTATACCAAAACGTGGACCTATGTCCACAACTTTTGTTATATAAGTTTATTGATACTTAAGAACCCTAAATGTCAAATTATAGCTAAATCGGTCTGAAAATGTAGCTAAAAACGTCAAAATACCGTAAATCGAGGGGTACCGTTATATGGGGGCTATACCAAAACGTGGACCTATGTCCACAAGTTTTGTCATATAAGTTTATTGACATTTAAGAACTTTAAATGTCAAATTATAGCTACATCGGTCTGAAAATGTAGCTAAAAACGTCAAAATACCGTAAGTCGGGGGGTACCGTTATATGGGGGCTATACCAAAACGTGGAACTATGTCCACAAGTTTTGTCATATAAGTTTATTGACATTTAAGAACTTTAAATGTCAAATTATAGCTACATCGGTCTGAAAATGTAGCTAAAAACGTCCAAATACCGTAAATCAGGGGTTTTATGGGGGCTATACCAAAACGTGGACCTATGTCCACAACTTTTGTTATATAAGTTTATTGATACTTAAGAACCCTAAATGTCAAATTATAGCTAAATCGGTCTGAAAATGTAGCTAAAACCTTCAAAATACCGTAAATCGGGGGGTAGCGCTATATGGGGGCTATACCAAAACGTGGACCTATGTCCACAACTTTTGTTAAATAAGTTTATTGACATTTAAGAACCCTAACTGTCAAATTATAGCTACATCGGTCTGAAAATGTAGCTAAAAACGTCAAAATACCGAAAATGGGGGGTACCGTTATATGGGGGCTATACCAAAACTTGGACCGATATAGCCCATCTTCGAACTTGATCTTCCGACGGGTAAAAAAATGGTATTCCTCAATTTTCAGCGAAATCAGTCAACAAATGCGACCTGTATGTTGCGAACGGGCGAACGGGCGGACGGACGCACAGTGGAAAAAAATACCGATCTAGCGCGCCAAAAGTCAAAAAAATCACATACGACAATTTAAAAATTATTATTGCAGTATTAATCTAAGGTGTCCACAAAATGCAACGGCTTTTAAAATAATTTATTTTGCATCAGTCTAAGCGGAATAACGGTCCATTTTTAGTTGACATTTTTTGAACTAGTTTTCATAATATAGTTTAGTAGTAAATTTATGATCGTCGCATGCACTCTTCCTACAATGTAATTTTAAAGCTTTACTGAATTTAACATTTCGTGAAGCAGGTGATTTAAAAAATGTTTAATATAAGATGTTATTTATTGCAACTCGGATTTTACACTTAAAACATATGACATCCGATTTTTTTCCAAATTGTGCACTTTGTTAAAGCTATTACTAAGGAGTGTCGAGGGATGGCGCGTAGATTTTTTATTTTATTTTTAGTACACATAGTTCTTAACCAATTTGTAAAATTTTAGCTGCAACAAACTGCAACATTTTATTTTATTACTATTTTTATTAATAGTATTTTTATGTAAAAATGCTGAAATTAGGTCGGTACCTTTCTATGGGGGCCATATCAATGCGTGTACCTGTCCCGAAAATTCTCCGTCGGAATATTTTTTACCACCAACGAAGACTAAATGTCAACTTCCAGCTATTTCGGTTGGATAATGTGGCTAAAACCTCAAAAATTACCGAAATCGGTGGTACCGGTCTACGGGGGCTATATGAAAACGTGGACCTATACCGAAAATGTTTATAGGAGTGTATGCATAACCCCCACGGAGACTGAATACCAAATCCTTGCCGTTTCGATTGGATAATGTGGTAGAAATTTTTAAAATACCGAAAATCGATAGGTACCATTCTACGGTAAAAATACAAATTTACCAAATATATTAATAAATGAATAAAATTATCAATTTATAGCTGTTTATATCGAATTTATGGACAAACATGCAATAAAACATAGATTTGTACTTTTGGCGCGCTAAATCGGTACTTTTTTCCACTGTGGGACGGACGGACGGACATGCATAAATCGACTCAGAAAGTGATTCTATGTATATCCCTAGAAGGAACTATGGGTCTATCTGGCTTCCTTTTGTATGTTACATACAAATGCACTAACACATAATACCCCTTACCACATAGTGGTGTAGGGTATAAAGAGAGCAAAAGTTTTTGGAAAATTTAGCAAACTCAACATATCATTAGCAACCTATCACTTATCAAAAATAAGGGTTCTGTGGAACTGAAAAATTTGCGAAAACTTTTCCGAAATTTTGTGTGGGAGGTACCCGAAGGAGTGTACCGATTGAGTCCATATTAAAACCTCATCTAAGTCTGGTAGAAATTTCGCAATGTATGGAGCAAACCGGTTACTTTCTTAAAGAGTTGTCAGGCGCACAAATTTTCCGATCATTTTCGAACTTTTGTGGAGGAGGTACCGGAAGGAGTGGATCGATATAACCCATCTTCGAACTTAAACTAAGTTTGGACAAAATATTATGAAAGTCAAATTTTGGACCGAATCGGGGATCCGTTCGATAGTTATCGTGCGCTCCAACCAGCCAGACATACAGACGAACATGGCTAAATCAACTCCAAATTGTCTGCAACGGGTTTCGTCCAAACATACTTGGGGTCTAAAATCATTACTCCGATGAGGCACATTTTGCCCGTATGAAAGTGTATATACCCCCGTTAGCATAAATGTTAAGCCCGTCCGGACTGTTCCTTTAAACGTAACCCAATAAGCGCAGATTTTTAAACAATATTTTTTCAACAATCATCAATAGGCTTAAAGTTCTAAAAATTTGAGATTTCAAGAATATATTTTGAGGCTTTGTACCCCCTCTGTATTTAGCTTATTTTTCCATAATCGATTTGTTTGTGCTCGTGAATGCTCTCAGTAGTTTTGCCATGTTTGTGGTTCTTCAATTTCCACAAGGAAACATTTGCCATGGGCAAACAAACATTTGATGGTTTTTTGATGTCGTTTTTCGGTAGTTGTCAATTCGTGGTGTTTTTCGTTTTTTTTCTTCCTCTTTATGTATTTTCCCAGAGTCTTAAAGCTCTTTAAGTGGGGCTGGCCACATTTTGTGCGATGTTCTTTTCTTTTTAAAGGCTTTTTTATTGAAAAAAAAAAGTTATTTGGGTTCGTTCGATCGTTCTTTTAGTATTCTACTGTCCCACAAGAAAATGGGCCATTATGACAAAGTTTTATGGGATACATTTGCAGTCGATACAAGTGTGTGAAAAAGAGTTGAGATAAACAAAATCCATGACATTTGATAAGCAAAAAAAGGCATTGGAAAATGTTTTCCTTGTAATCGCCCATATTATCAGCGGTTGTTGAAGTGTTATTTTGTTTTGAAGACATGTGAAGGTGAGGTTTTGAAATTGACACTCATTAACAGTAAGAAATGAGATTGGAAGTGAGTGCGTGTAAATAAGGGGTTTATATTACCATTAGAGTATGGAAGGGAAAAAATGAAAGGGAAAATATGTTGTTAAAAGAGATTATAATAATGTTATGATAAAAGGCAAAATATCCTGGAAATTGTGATAGGAATTTACCTTATGGGGTTCATCATCAGAATTCTGATGATGCAATATTTAACCTCTATTACAGTACATTCAGTTCAAATGATATGAATTTTTTATTCAAAATGCCTAGAAATCTTGCAGTTAGATATTTTCCAAAGGTTATTTATTCTGTGTATTTTAATGGGACTTCGAAGAACCTTTAAAGAAACAAAATATGTATGGGTTTCAAAAAGTATGCAAACAATGAAAGTATTATTCACGAATGGTCAATCGGTGTGTTAGAAGCGATTTTGAAAACTTCGTTTGAAAAACTTCCAAAACATCGTTTGTGACCAATGAAAATGCGATTCCTTGTTAGAATTGTAGAACTGTAAACAACAGGCCCACTACATGTATCATTACTATCGTTGGATGATTGCCAACTTTATAAGGCAATACCTAGTACACATAGACTTATCAGCTCTAAAATCTTACCAAGAAAAATCCTGCAATCTTTAACTTGTCCTTCAACTATTCTTATCGTGATTTTGTTTTAAACAAATGTGTCCACGCACATTAAATAAATAATGGAAAAACAACAACAACAACAGCGGGAAAAGACTTTCTCTACTCTTATCCATTGCTTGCAACACTTTGCGGTAATTGCTGAGGAAAACTTTCAAGAGCTGAGGGTGGCTAATGCGGTTTTGCAGCAGATTTTTAACATTTGTTGGTTATTTTGTTGTTGTTACTGTATGTGTAGAAGCATCTGTTTGTTCCTGCTGCTATTGGCAACGCCATGGCATTTTAGCGCCACATGCAATTAGCAGCGAAGGTTTAATCTTCTTTTAAAGTTGAGTGCAGCCGCAAAAGTTATACCACTGTCATTTGGCCATTTGACTCATTAATACGAGGGTGCCACTCAAGAATTTTGTGAAGGTGTGTGGATCTTGAAAACTTTAAAAAAATCCACGTATATTGTGGTCTTTGATGGTGTTTTAAAAATCTTTAAAAAAAAACTCCACGTGAAGCGGATCAACTTTTATTATTAGAATTTATCTTATGTACATATTTTATTTTAATACTTTACGTATACGTTTTCACTAATTCAATTAATATTACGAAACATGTGCTTAAACATTTGAATTTAACAGCTAAAAATGCAACCATGTACATATTTTGTAAATAGTACTATTAATTACATATTTGATCTTAATACCATTTTGTACGACTAATACTATTCGCGTCTCATCCTAAGTACTTAAGTAAATCAAAATTTCAATAAAATTGCTCTCATTCCTTAGCTAGAGTTGAAGGCTTAACATCAATACCACGCTTGCCCAAGTTGATGGACCTAGATGTTTTGCTGGAAATAATAGCTAAATGGAGAGTCAAGTACCATCTTAAATTAATTTCGTTGTTTTGTTCTTCTTTATTGACGCCCAACTCGTGGCCATGTAACACGACCACTCTAACATCAACAGCCGAGGACAACAACAACATTGAAAGCGAAGCGTACGTATCTGGGGAAGATCAGTTGGCAAAGTTTACAAAACTTATCCAGGCAATGCGTTATGATGGCAATCCCATGCGTTTTGTACTAGGCGATCCCAGAAACATAGAGATGTCTCTGTTGTGTATCAGTTTTGAACAACATCCATCGACAATCATCCGGATTACGCAGCAAATTGGATTGGCGTAAAAAAGAACGTCAACTCCTTCGATCAAGCAAAGGCATTGATCAAAAACACATTTACGCACAAGTACGAGTGCAAGTAGCAAAGAAAAGGGAACGCAGACACATTCATCTGTATGGAAATGAGGGATGTAAAACAACAACAACAACATTGTGATGATGTACTACAACAGCCACACACAAAACATCAAGAAGAAAACGCACAAGTAAGAACAACAACAACGTTCGCACCCGTCAGCTCAAAATGTGCGTAATCAGCTGATAAAATCAACGCTTGCTGTGTTTGTCGCGCCTTCTACTTAGAGGCAGAATATCAACATCACAGTACCTATCAACAATGCGAATAATAGAAGATCCCAGCAGAAAGAAGTTTAAGCAGTCAATTTGTTACAATTGTAACCGTGCACTTCCAGCTGAAGAGATTCTCGCTGTATTTTGACAACCTTAGCAGCCAATGGATTCACAGTTGTTTTCGAAGACTTTAACAAATCATAGATTTTCCAACGAGTTTTACCAGGTTGTTTGGAGAACCAACAATACGTGATGCAAAATAACTCAAGAAGGAGATTATGAGGAGTTTTACCAGCTTGTTTGGATATCCAACAAGACTTGCGCAGCTATACTCCAGGGGGAGGTTTCGATGACTGCTTGCTATATTATAGCAGTGTTACATGCGCCTTTGCAGATTCTTTAACCCATAATAATAATGCAGTCTACCGCAGCTGATTTAACTCATTGTTTCTGATGCTTAATCGGGACGATTGGAGCATCAGAAGGGGGAGACTGAAGCGGATCAAATTTTATTATTAGAATTTATCTTATGTACATATTTTATTTTAATACTTTACGTATACGTTTTCACTAATTCAATTAATATTACGAAACATATGCTTAAATGTTTGAATTTAACAGCTAAAAATGCAACCATGTACATATTTTGTAAATAGTACTATTAATTACATCTTTGATCTTAATACCATTTTGTACGACTAATACTATTCGCGTCTCATCCTAAGTTCTTAAGTAAATCAAAATTTCAATAAAATCGCTCTCATTCTTTAGCTATAGTTGAAGGCTTAACATCAATACCACGCTTGCCCAAGTTGATGGACCTAGATGTTTTGCTGGAAATAATAGCTAAATGGAGAGTCAAGTACCATCTTAAATTAATTTCGTTGTTTTGTTCTTCTTTACACGTATACTGTGGTCTTTGATGGCCTTTTAAAAATCTTAGAAAAATCCACGTATATTATGGTCTTTGTTGGCCTACAAAAAAATCTTTAAATAAATCTGAGTCTTTTGTGGTTTTTGGGTCATTGTTGTCCCACAAAAAAATTACGCCTATTGTGCTCTTTGTTGGCCTCCAAAAAATCGTTAAAAACTCTACGCCTATTGTGTTATTTGGGTCTTTGTTGGCCTACAAAAAATCTTTAAAAAATTCACGCTTATTGTGGTCTTTGTGTCTTTGTTGGCCTACAAAAAATCTTTAAAAAAACACGCCTATTGTGGTATTTGTGGCTTTGTTGGCCTACAACAAATCTAAAAAACCGTTATAAAGGGGCTATACCAAAACGTGGGCCGATATAGCCCATCTTCGCACTTGACCTGCCTACGGCACAATGATACTCGCCACAAAAATATAGCGTTCTCGATCAATTATTGCGGACGCTGGATTCATTACAACAGACGGTCATGGGCAGATCGACTCAGAATTTTATCCTGATCAGGAATATATATGGTAAAAATCAAAATTCCTTTGCAATTCCATTTGAAAAAATTTAAAATTGTTTTTGCATGCACATCTAAAATGTTTGGTATAGAGGTTAAGGAAAAAATCTGGTTTCAAATCTGTTCGCGTTCACAAAATTGGACGATGCGCGCAAAAGTTATGGCGGTTTTTATTCTCATATAAAGAAAAAAAAATTAAAAATATCTCATTTGTTTTTATGAGAAAATTTATGCATAAATCGTTAACAGCATTCCATTTTTAAATATTTATTAAATTTATTATTATTTTCGCGGATAATCAACAAATAATAAAAAAATTTGAAGTAAATCCAAATTATCCTGTCCCAGAGTCCGTATAAACCCTCAAAAAATAAATTAAAAAATATATGCTGAATCTAGCCAATGCGTAGAAAAATATGAAACCAATTTTATAGCGATTGGGTACAAAAATTGCATATTATAGAAACAACAAAAGAGAATAACTTATTATCGGAAAATATTGTTGCAAATATATTTCTTAGTTTGATTTGAAAATTAGAAACAAATATTTGGGAGTTCTCCAACTATTTCGCTAAAATCCTATACAATAATTAATGTGTACTGCTTCATCAAGAAATATGGTTTACCATCGTGAAAGCTTAGTTGCTTACTGTGATAACTTATAAGGATAGGAAATTAAGAGTAATATTCAACTTACAATCATTTAAAAAATGTGGAAATTAAAAAGCCTGTTATTCGCGAATTAGTTAAAATCAGTTGATGCGCGTCCGTTTTTGGATACAGCGAATCAATCTCTTTCAATATTTATGCATTTTGCGATGTTTCACTCAGCGACCAAAGTGTGCCGCCAGTTGCATCACACAATGCAAAAAATCTTAAAGAGGGTACAAATCGCGCAATGTGCATACGATTTTGATGTGCATCCGTTTTCAGTAGCACCCATCAAAAATACGTCAATATACACATATTTGCAATAGATTCTTCAAGAACCGCGGATGTGCCTCCACATTCTGTTTTGCGTAAGATACCCATATTACTCGTGTATCCCTGTAATTTATGACACGCATTTTCGCAAATATTATAATCGCGTATAAGGGATTCCATTTACGTAACAGATTTTGAAGAAAATCGCGGTTTAGTACACGGATTTGTCAAAATATATTTTTGCTGATTTTCCTATTTTCAAGGTATCTATATCCGCGGTTTTAGTGGATGGATTCGATCGCGGAAGGACTCATTAGATCCGTCACGTAAAAAAAACTAAATTCACGCGGGCTTGAAAGGAAATTCAATTACACTTGCAAATTTTACACACAAAAAATAGGATTTTTAAAGAAAATTCACACATCAAATTTCTGACTTTAGACTCCAATTACTAGGATGCTGTATGGAGCACACTTATGAGATATACATTATACTATATAAAATCACGAGTTCTAAAATCCAATTATGAGTTTTGTACATTATCTTGTTGCGCGTACGGATTATTAAAAAAAACCGAAATTCCGGCTTCAAAATGTCAGCATCAATTTTAGGTGGATGCGGTGGATACATCGAAATATCATACACTAGTATCATGTTGCCTATGGTGTATTTTTTGCGTCTTTTTTTTGGGCATTTGTCTATAAAATGTAAGGTTAAGCCATAAATCGGAAGGGAACATAAAAATGACTTGTTGGTTTCAACCCATTTTTCTACATTGATACCAACACAGCTTCCACAAAAATGAATTTGAATGTTCGACATTATGGGATCCCTTCCAAAACACTTCGTTTTAAAGAATTACAGTCATACTATATAGAATATGTTAATAGTTCGCGAATCTGTAAGGGTGAAACTCGGATTCATCGATTGTAAAACATTTTTGCTTTTTACCATATATATTTTATATATGGTAAATTTCAAATTTCCTTTACAATTACATAGAAAAAAATTAAAAACTTTTTTGGCGAGCACATCCGCCATTTTTGGTACATGGGTTACGAAAAAAATCGTGGTTTCAAATCTGTTCGCGTTCACAAAATTGGATGCTGCACTCAAAAGTTATATGCGGTTTTACTCTCTTGTAAAGAAAAAAAATTTAAAAATTCCTATTGTGTTGTAATAAGAACATGTATATATGAATCGTTAGCAGCATTTGATATCTATCCGTAGATGCAAAAATAGTTGCTAAATTTATTTTTATTTTCGCGGGAAATCAAAAAATATTGAAGAAATCTTGGAATAAATTTTATTTATTCTAAATCAGAGTCCAAAAAATCTCTAAAAGAATAATTTAAAATACGTACAGAACCTAGACAACGCGTAGAAAAATGTGAGACCCAAATTATAAAGATCGCGTTTATAACTTGCATATTACAGCAACAACAAAGAACGGAAACTTATTGTTGGCAATTATTTCAAAAATATATTTTTGGTTAAATACGAAAAATTTGAAAAATAAATGTTGGGAGTTATTCTATTATTTCGCTAAATTTCAATCCAAATCCTGAAGTATTTTGCGTAAACTTCACGAGAAAAGTAATTAGTCATCGTGAAAGTATATTTGCTTTCTGTGATAAGCAATAGAAATAAGAAGTGAAGAGAGTAATATTGAAATTACAATCAAAGAAAAAACATAAAAGTTAAAAACCGTATATTTCGAGAATTGGTTTAAATCAGTTGAGGTGCAGCTTTTCGGGTACAGGAGTCCATGTATATCGATATGCATGGATTTTCCCATGTTTCATTCAGCGGCCAAAGTGTGCCATCAGTTGCATCTTACTATTCAAAAAACCTTCAAGTGGGCAAAAACTACGCGATGTGCATATGATTATAAGGTGCATCCGATTTCAATGGGCCCCCTATGAAAAATACGTCAATATAAATTATTTTAGACAGATTCGTCAAGAACTGCGGATGTGCCACCGCATTCTATTTTAGGATAAATTGGGGATATTACTCCTGAATCTCTGTAATTTGTGACACACATTTTTGGCAAATATTATAATCGCGTATAAAGGATAACATTTATGCAAAAATAATCAAAGAAAATCGCGGTTCAATTCGCGGAATTGTCCAAATATATTTTTTGCAGATTTTCCTACTTTCAAGGTATCTAGAGTAGATGGATTCGACAGCGGAAGAGCTCATTAGATCCGGCACGTAAAAAAACTAAAATCACGCGGGGTTCAGGGGCACCTGTACGACAGTTGTAAATTTTAAAGCCAAAAAATAGGTTTTTCAGAAAATTTACGCACCAAAGGCGAAAAGCCTTTGGACTCCTATTACTAGGAAGCTGCAGGGAGCACACTCATGAGATACATATACATCGAACGACGTGGAATCGCGAGTTCTACAATCCTATAAACTAGTTTGGATTATTAACTAGTTGCACCCTCTAATTATAAGAAAAATTCGAAAAACACTGAAATCAAAACTTCAAAATGCAAGCATCGATTTTAGGGGGATGCAGTGTATATATCGAAAAGTCATACACTAGAACCATGTTGCCAAAGGGGTATTGTTTAGTTCTTTCTTTGAGCACAGGTTCGAATTTTGCGTGGTTTGGCCAGAAATCAAAAAAGTACACAAAAACATGTTTACTTCAACACATTTTTCCTATTTTTTTATATTACCACCAACGCAGCTGCCACGAAAATTATTTGTTATGGTCCATATTATGAGATCGTGGCTAAAACACTTCAATTAATATAAATATATTCATATTTTATAAAATATATTAACAGTTCGCGACTTATTAAACGGTGAACCTCAACTTCAACGATTGAAAAACTTTTTTGAATATTACCATATGCGTTACGAACAAAAAAAAAAAAAAAAAACAAACTTAATATAATCTCTATACTATGCTGGAAGGGTTAAAAATACATAAACACAAACACAATTATGCCTTAACTCCTGGCGGACCCCTCCTTCAATCTGTTTATAAATAAACCATAAGTGAACCAACGACTTGGCCAACAGAATCCAAGAAAAGTTTCCAAACCAGCAACAACAGCAACACCAGTGAGTGAGAGTAATAAGAAAAGAAAAATAAAACTACAAAAAAAACTTATTTTGATGTAATATTTATTTCAACGTGTGAACGGCAAAGAGACTGCAGCTTTACAATCTGCAGGAGAACGGGACAAAAAAAGTAAACAAACTAAGAAATGAGAAATAAATAGTTAAGTCGTTAGTCTTAAAGAAATTGTTTTATGTTTTTCTATTTTCTTATCTATTTGCACAATACTTAGCAAGGTTCTGTTGTCTAAAAGCTATTTTCCAGCATTGGGGACAAATGGTCACTGTGTGTGTGCGTGTATGTGTGTGGAAGTCATGGTCTTGATGTATTCTGTAAAAAGTTTTTAATCAGATAATGACTGCAAATCTTTGTAAGACTAAGCTCATTTTTAATTAACATACTTTTGAATGTCATTGGCTTGTTGAGTGTTTAAAGGGGGTCCGGATGAGGAGCAGGAACCTGGATAACGAACAAGTTTTTAGAAACAATGACCACTAATTGAATTTGACACAATTGACAAGTTTAACTGAACTTACATTTGTTCTCAAAATTAAGTGATAATAAAATGTTGGAGACACTTCTGTTCTGGTAATTATTACCATGGCATGGAGGATAAGTACAAAAGAAAGAATAAAACTGTATTCGTTTTTAACAGGGTGTGATGAGCATGAAATGCAAAAAAATAATTGGGTCGGATGGAGGTGGCAATTTGTATAAAGTGAATAGCCATTTTGACGAAGGGGTTACTGTTGGAATTCACAGTTTCCACGACACCTGTAATTGACTCTGCTTAATGGGGTCACCGGAAATAATTAACAACCTTCTGAAGAATTTTGTTTCACCTGCTGTGGACACTTGAAGCCATTAGTTCACAAGTTGAATGTCCCTTAAATCCCATTCCACTTCCCTACTTAGAATTCGATTTCTACAATTCCAAGCCATAACTCCTCGCCAATTGGGAGTAAAACAATACAATTCGACATTGTATTGTCAATTGCCTTTATGGCTGATAACTTATCACGCTAAGTGTGCGAAACAGAGAAACAAACAACAAAGGATTCAACAAAACAAACGACCATTAAAAATAATGAATGATGTTTTTTCTTGCTTTCTGTGCGTTTTCCATTTTATTTACACCTCCCCGCCAACACGCTCCACACAGTCGTCCTTCGTCCCTCTTCCGCTCCTACAACTGAATAAATAATAAGCACAACATGGCGTATGAGTTATTTGTGAACATTAAAATGTGAAATTAGAACAATAATTTGTACAAATTGAAAAAACATTTGCAACAGAAAGATGCTCACTCACAGAGCAATATTGCGGAAGGGAATGAAACTGAATGTTGACTTTAAAATAAAAATGCCACCCATCATCCATGACATCATAGAACGAAATAAACATATAAGAAGGTTAACGGGGGTATTCACCCATTTATGTCGTTGTCACAATTGTCTATGAGTTAGAGTGGTTCAAAAGACATTTAACATATTGCACAAAATTGCCTATTAGAAGAGAGAGAGCGAGAAAAATTAACACGACATTTTTGCAAATAGTTTCACAGCATCTGAAAATTAATTAAGTGCAGAGATAAAGCAAAACAAATTAACAGTTATTGAGGAAAATATGGGGGAAAAATACAGTCGAACTTCTTTATAACTGTACTAGCATAATGCCCGCTATTTCATATGCGGAAAGGGAATAAACAATATTTGATATGGAAATGCTGATGTATGAACATTTTGTTTTTAATTACAGTGCTTTTTATACCCTACACCTCTATGTGGAAATGATATTATAAGTTTGTTTTGGGAAAAATTCATGTAACACCGCGAAATATTAGCCGGAGACCCCCATGTGGTATACCAATCTTCATATCTCGGCGAGATAAAACGATTTTGAGATGTGTGTCCGTCCGTCTGTCCATTATAAATTGTAATCAAACTCCAGGCGGCAATTATGGCCCGATCGTCATGAAATTTTGCATGGAGGTCGGGTTCAGACCAGAATAGACACCTA